>NC_133328.1:528401761-528589686 GCF_042186555.1 Aquarana catesbeiana | reverse complement strand
AGGGGGAACCCCACGTCATTTTTTTTTTTTAATTTTGGCCGGGGTTCCCCTTAAAATCCATACCAGACCTGAAGGGTCTGGTATGGAATTTAGGGGGAACCCCACGTCATTTTTTTTTTTAATTTTGGCCTGGGTTCCCCTTAATATCCATATCAGACCTGAAGGGCCTGGTATGGAATTTAGGGGGACTCCCACGTCATTTTTTTTTTTTAATTTTGGTTCGGGGTTCCCCTTTGGGGAATTCCCATGCCGTTTTTATCAATGAACTTCTATGTGTATTGTCGGCAATGCAATAGCCGCGGGTAGTTTTAAATGAGTTTTTTCCTTCAAAATGTCATTTTGCTGTCAGACTGTTCTAAACACAGGAAACATGCGCCCCTTTACAGGCATACTATAGACACCCCCCAGGTACGAAATTTAAAGGGATATTACACTTTTATTGTTTGACTTTAAGCATTATTAAAATCACTGCTCCTGAAAAAACGGCCGTTTTTAAAACTTTTTTTTGCATTGATCCATGTCCCCTGGGGCAGGACCCAGGTCCCCAAACACTTTTTATGACAATAACTTGCATATTAGCCTTTAAAATTAGCACTTTTGATTATTCATGTTCGTGTCCCATAGACTTTAACGGTGTTCGCGTGTTCGAACGAACTTTTTTCCTGTTCGCATGTTCTGGTGCGAACCGAACAGGGGGGTGTTCGGCTCATCCCTACTCAGAATAAATAAAGAGATGAAAGCTATTGGCTACTGCCCCGTTTATAGTCCCAACGTACGTGTTTTACGTCACCACGTTCAGAACGATCAGATTTTCCGACAACTTTGTGTGACCGTATGTATGCAAGACAAGTTTGAGCCAACATCCGTCGGAAAAAATCGTAGGATTTTGTTGTCGGAATGTCCGATCAATGTCCGACCGTGTGTACGGGGCATTAATGTGTTCATTAGTTACTATGGTGCCCATGATGCATGTTTTAAAATTAAAATTAGAACCACCAAACATTATATATTTTTAAAGCAGAAGCCCTAGAGAATAAATTGCTGTTTTTTTTCAATTTTGTATGTCACACAGTATTTGCGCAACGGTTTTTCAAATGCAGTTTTTGGGAAAAATTTTTTTTAAAAATACACTTTTTAAAATTTGAATGCAAAAAAATTTTTTTTTTAAATATAAAAGATGATGTCACACAAAGTAAATAGATACCAAACATGTCACACTATAAAATTGTGTATGCCCGCACAACGGCGACAAACTACGTGCATTTTACTATCCATAGGCAACTTTTTAAAAGCCTTTACAGGTTACATGTGTGGGACGATCGTGGTTTTCGCGCATTCAGAACCGATGAACGCATTCGCCCTTTTGTAAATTTTTTTTTAATTTTTACTTTGTTGCTTGAATTTTTTTTATATTACTTTTATTGCAGTCACAAGGAATGTAAACATCCATTGTGACAGCAATCGGCATGTGACAGGTATTCTTATGGAGGGATCTGGAGTCTATAAGACCTCAAATCCTTGCTTTGCACTTGAAAGCATTCATAACGCCAAGACTGGCATTTTTGAATACTTTTGATTTTTTAAAACTGGGTCCGGGCGAGTGGTGGAAGGGGGGTAACATTCCCTCCCGCTGCTTGTAATAACAACTGAGCGGGCTGAGGAATCACTATGGGACAGCCACTTGAAGCCAAATTATGTACAGGTACGTGCTTTGGCAGTAGGTGGTTAATTTTTTTTATAGAATGCCAACCAATTCTATATACTGCTGTTTTATCAGCTTTCAACTGTTAACTCTTTCTTGCTGTTATAGACTATAGATAATAAAACTAAATGTAATATATACGAAAAGCAATATATGTGGAACATATAAAAGAAAATATGTAATTATGTGTCAAAACCTCTTTTTAAATCATAATGGCAACAGAAACTACCCAAATGACCCTGATAAAAAGTTTACATACCCTGGTGATTTTGACCTGGTAACATGCACACAAGTTGACACAAAGGGGTTTGAATGGCTATTAAAGGTAACCATCCTCACCTGTGATCTGTTTGCTTGTAATTAGTGTGTGTGTATAAAAAGTCAATGCGTTTCTGGACTTCTGACAGACCCTTGCATCTTTCATCCAGTTCTGCCCTGACATTTTTGGATTCTGAGTCATGGGGAAAGCAAAAGAACTGCCAAAGTATCTGCGGGAAAAGGTAGTTGAACTGTATAAAACAGGAAAGGGATATAAAAAGATTATCCAAGGAATTGAGAATGCCAATCAGCAGTGTTCAAACTCTAATTAAGAAGTGCTAAATGAGGGCTTCTGTTGAAACCAAATCTCGGTCATATAGACCAACTAAAATTTCAGCCACAACTGCCAGGAAAATTGTTCAGGATGCAAAGAAAAACCCACAAAGAACTTCAGGTGAATTGTAGGACTCTCTGAAAACATGTGGTGTGGCTGTTTCAAGATGCACAATAAGGAGGCACTTGAAGAAAGATGGGCTGCATGGTTGAGTCGCCATAAGAAAGCCATTACTACGCAAATGAAAGAAAGTATCCCACTTACAATTCGCCAAACAGCACAGAGACAAGCCTCAGACCTTCTGGTACAAAGTCATTTTGAGTGATGAGACCAAAATTTAGCTTTTTGGCCACAACCATAAATGCTACATTTGGAGAGGAGTCAACAAGGCCTATGATGAAAGGTACAGAGGTGGATCGCTGATGTTTTGGAGATGTGTGAGCTGCAAAAGCACAGGAAATTTGGTCAAAATTGTTGACAAGATGAATGCAATATGTTATCAAAAAATACTGGAGGAACATTTACATTCATCAGCCAGGAAGCTGCGCATGGGACGTACTTGAACATTCCAACATGACAATGATCCAAAACACAAGGCCAAGTCGACCTGTCATTGGCTACAGCAGAATAAAGTGAAGGTTCTGGAGTGGCCATCTCAGTCTCCAGACCTCAATATCATTGAGCCACTCTGGGGAGAGCTCAAACGTGCAGTTCATGCAAGACAGCCCAAGAATTTACAGGAACTGGAGGATTTTTGCCAAGAAGAATGGGCAGCTTTACCATCTGAGAAGATAAAGAGCCTAATCTACCAATACCACAAAAGACTTCAAGCTGTCATTGATGGAGGCAATACACGGTATTAAGAACTGGGGTATGTAAACTTTCGATCAGGGTCATTTGGGTAGTTTCTGTTGTCATTATGATTTAAAAAGAGTAAACACAGTTAATTGATGTTAAATGGCTTCAGACAAACACTAACCATGAGTGAAAGAAAAGTTTTTGTGTTATCATTCATATTCTCTGAAAAATGGCCAAGAAATCATAAATTCTGCCAGGGTGTGTAAACTTATGAGCACAACTGTATGTAAAGTGCTCAAAGCAACCTCCTGCTCCTTAGTAAAGTGCAAGTGCTCTCACCTTTACATGAACTCCCAATCATATAATATGATAATTTAAATAAATTGATGAAAATTAAATAATATATAAGTGAATATACAATACAATTTAATGAAAACAATGTGATAGTGAATCAATCAATTAATATTGAATCGTCCAATCTTTGGTGATTATAAGCAATATTATAGACCAATATGTGATAGAGAAAAAAATCACAGATGCTGTGAAAACACCAATCTTGACTCTGATCCACCTCTGTGCATATGACAAATTAATCCTTGTGCACCCTCCATCGGATATACCCTCACCTCAGGGCTTAAAATAAAAGCATTTGTGATAAAAGCCAATCCTCTAGGGTGCTCCTCCTATCGTTCCTCTTTCCTTTGTTGTATGACCAGGCAGTCATTTTCACCTTTGAATATTGCTTCCTGATGGTTACCAGAGCCCTCCTCTCATATCACCTACCACATGTGTTTTCATAGCATCTGTGTTTTTTTCTCTATCACATATTGGACTATAATATTGTTTATAAACACCAAAGATTGGACTATTCACTATTAATTGACTAACTATCACATTGTTTTCATTAATTATGTTGTATATTCATTTATATATTATTTCATTTTCATAAATGTATTTAAATTATCATATCATATGATTGGGAGTTCATGTGAAGGTGAGAGCACTTACACTTTACTGAAGAGTGGGAGGTTGCTTTGAGCACTTTACATATTTAGGGGGGTCACACACACATTATTATATTATAAACACTTTATGTTCACTTAGCTCTGCACTCAGTTGTCATTTATATAAAAGAAAATACCCCAAATATGTATATATATATATATATATATATATATATATATATATATATATATATATATATATATATATATATATATATATATATATATATACACAAATCTTAAAAACAAATCTATGCAGAACAGATGCTTGTAGTCACCATTATCAATTGGAGAGTGGAAGATTTGGCATTTGCTAACTTTTAACAGAGATCAAAATACTCCTCATAACAATGCTTTGATCTGCTTTTCTCCCCTGAAGGACATTCCATTTTGTTCAGGCATCACCCAGAGGTATCTACCTCTTGGACTGAGTTGTTGGTGCAGAGTTGATACAAACATGAAAACCTTGGTGAAGAAAAAAGCATTGAAGAGGCACTAGGACTTTGATGTGGGTTACCAGAAAAAAAAAACATGAACTAATGGAAGGAGCACCAGACCAAATAATAAAACAGTCAAAATTAATTTATTAGTTTTTACTAAAAACAGCCAATACATTTCAAGGGTCAGAGAAAAAAAACCCTTCATCAGGGCTTCAATTAAAATCTGTGAAGGGAAACTAATTCCTGGATCAAGAGAGTTACTTGCCAGCAGTACTTGTCTGAGCAATCAAGAAGTTACTCTCTTGATCCAGCAATTAGCTTCCCTACATAAATTCACACGGGAAAGCTCTATCTTGAGTCCATTCAAGGTTCCATCTTTAACTGAAGCCCTGATGAAGGGGGCGTTTTTTCTGACCCCTAAAACAGGTTGGCTGTTTTTTAATAAAAACTATTAAATTATTTTGGACTCTTTTTATCCTTTGGTCTGGTACTCCTTTCATCAGTGAATGTAAATCCTGGTGTCTGTAACGTTCTTGGTTGTTTTCATCCACTGCTGTGGCCTCTTAGGCCACATTTAGATGAGCACTGACACCCATAGCCTGTGAATCAGATTCATGTTTATGCATTTCTCTAGGCTCTAGATGCTCCATGCAGGCAGCCCACCCATGTCTATTGGGACCCAGTGGCTATACGAACATAGCTGCTAGTCCCAGTTTGACGGTCATGAGGGCCCCAAATGTAGACAGTGTGCAATATGGACAAGCATCGATCTACCCATATGTCCTCGCAGATCTGCAACTCATGCGCACCCCTGGGGGCACACATTGGCTCAATTGTGTGACCAATGTGGCCACTGGACACAGCGGATCACTGATCCAAGTACTTTGGGGCAGTGCTCCACCCTGGTAACATGTGAGCACTGTGACCAATCAGTAGTAAAGATGACTGTCATTCATACAGCCAGTCAGAGCTACTGTGATCTATGTGACTGGTCACAGTGATCACATGGTACAGGGCCAAGAACCTCCTCCCTGTACCATGTCATAGCTGAAGCCGATTACAGCTTCTTACAGTAAGCACTGCTCTGGTGGTAGGATGTAATAAAAAAAAGTAAAAGAAAAAAAAAGAAACCAAAACATATATATATATATATATATATATATATATATATAGATCTATATATATTTATATTTACACTATGGTGATATTGTACCACTGTGACAATGATAATGTACAATCACTGGCTGTTCTGATATCACTGTATGTTCATGCCGCAAGCAATTATCTCTGATCACTGCCACAGCAGTACAGTGTCACCAGTCTATTCAATGAATGGCCCCTTGAACGCTTATGGGTACTCGTGGTTTATAAGACAATCCAGCAGGGAAGGGCATGGAGGAGGAGGGAGTTGAGCTGACAGATCTTGCATCATCACCACCAGCTGTATGGAGACATGGTGGCAAAACAAGCTCCAGCACTGAGCCCTGTCCTGCATCCTTCCTAGATGCAAGCAGAGTTACCCAGTGTGCTGTGAATGAAATATGTCATCCCTGACCATGCTTGCTGGACCACATGTCAGCAGTGATGTGGACCTTGCGGCTGACTGCCTTGCCCAACGATGCCAAAACATTGCCTTCCATGTGATGGTACAGAGCTGGAATGACCTTACATACAAAGAAATAGCAACTGGGAACCTGCCATTGTGGTACAGCACATTCTGCAAATTCACGGAAGGGGGCAGAATCCAGATAGAGAGAAGGACCACCTCTCAGATAGGTCAGCTGGAACAAAAACTTTTTCTCTTTCTCTAGAACCGAAGAGCCAAAGGTGCAGGCTAATGCATGTAGCAAATGAGGGTAAGCAAAAAACTCCGGACAGCCGCACTCCAAAGAAAAATTCTTGTGCCTTTATTGAAAAATTGGGATCACACTGTACAAGTCACAGCAAAGTGATACAACAAGAGCTGACGCGTTTCACACTACATAGAGTGCTTACTCATAGCTAACGATCACCGGAATGGGTATCAAATATATACTACTAGTTGTAAACCATGTGGTTGAATAATTAATCAATTGGCTAAACAGCTGATGCACCAGCCCAAACAGGTTGGACTAATAAGACGAGGTCTCAGCACATGTCGTAGAACAAATGAACCCAAACTCAAAAACGAGATCGTATAATATGTAAACAAATAAATGAACAAATGTGCAAAAATAGATAAATGTGGGTATAAGTGCAACACATGATACGTGAAAAAGAAATATAAATAAGTGTAAAAGAGAAACAAATATATATATATATATATATATATATATATATATATATATATATATATATATATATATATATATATATATATATATATATATATATATATATATAAAGATAGGGGTGTGAATGGAACCCATATGAATAAAAGTGCTAATGCAAATAATGATAATAGAAAGCTCCTCAGTGATGAGGGTGTGTAGAATGAAAACAATAATGAACCATAATGTGTCTGTGTGTGTATTCAAAAATATAATAACCTTATATATAAAAAATTCAAAAACAGACTGCAAAATAGTTCTGTGCTGTCCATGTACTGTGAGAGAATCCAGCTGAATTGAATCCATACATTTCCAAAAAGATATATAATCTGAGTATTTATTAGCGTATTAGCGTGTATTTATGTATAGATGTATGCAATAAATGTATGCACAAGGTCCCCTTAAGTGCCGATGGAACATAATGACTGAAGATCAATAGAATTATCGCACAATCTCAACATAAAATGTGTAAATGTACAAACGTGTAAAGGTAAAAGTGAACATATGAAAAAATAAGATTAAAATTAAAATTATATGGGCATGGACACACGAATCGGCGTGCAGCATCAATTCAATAGTACCATGGCCATGTATAGGTAGAGGAACTCTTCCAAATGGTTAAGCTCCAACCACCTATGGTGAGAGATCGTACGATCTCATCCCCCCAACCGTCTTATTGTGTATGTGATAGACTTACGCAAACAATATACAAACACATATAAAGGGAAAAGCCCAGGAGTAAAAAATGCATGTACAACAAGACATATGTCAAGACCTCGAAGTGCATGAGTCGGTGTACATGGGTCCCCTTAAAACACAATGTGAAGTTAATTATGACGTGATCGTGAACTATGATCAAACGCAAAATACGAACTATTATCTAAAGAGAAAACTTATATTTTTTCCAATACAAAGCCAACATAGTACAGCACATATAAAACTGCATGAACACATAAACATATGAGCATATAAAAAAATGTATATGAGCATATAAAAACCTCTGCACATAAATCCATAGCCAAGGGAATATGACCACCAGAAAAAAGATGATATGGCACTATTGCTTCTCATACATGCAACGATGGTCATGTTCTCTTGCCTATTGGCATTTATGTTCATTTATATAATGAACAAAACTTATGTGTAGCACTAAAAGTTCAATATAAAAATAATGTCCAACCAATGATAAAGGGTATCAAAGAAAACATAAAGAAAGTCCTCCGTATATATAAGACTCATAAAAGGTTGATGTATTTCCAGTGACTTCGTGCAAGGAACATATCAAATGTGTGACATCCAGGGTGAAAACAGAAGAGACGCACCACCACCAACAATAGGGAGGCTTACCAAATGGCGTGGACCCAAGAGGGCGTACGCCCAACTGAGTCAAATCAGGCTTGGGTGGTGGGTGTTGATAGGTGTTCCAAAGAAGTGATGGAAATGGAAGTCCGAGAGCCGACCGGAGGCAGGTGGGTCCCTCAGAATGATGTTGAAAAGCAAATGGCCATATGATGTAATGAGAAGGAGAGAAGCCACATAGTGTGATTCCGTAAAAAAATATCAAATTTATTAAAAAATGAGGGTACACTCACATGAAATTCTAAAATCAGCGCTGGAAAAAGAATGGCGGCAGTGGGGTCCTACCCAGTGGGTAGGACCCCACTGCCGCCATTCTTTTTCCAGCGCTGATTTTAGCGCTGATTTTAGAATTTCATGTGAGTGTATTTCGGCAGTCTGTTTTTTCATTTTTTATATTTGGTTATTATATTTTTGAATACACACACAGACACATTATAGTTCATTATTGTTTTCATTCTACACACCCTCATCACTGAGGAGCTTTCTATTATCATTTTTTGCATTAGCACTTTTATTCACATGGGTTCCATTCACACCCCTATCTTTATATATATTTGTTTCTCTTTTAAACTTATTTATATTTCTTTTTCACGTATCATGTGCACTTATACCGACATGCATCTATTTTTGCACATTTGTTCATTTATTTGTTTACATATTATACGATCTTGTTTTTGAGTTTGGGTTCATTTGTTCTACGACATGTGCTGAGACCTCATCTTATTAGTCCAACCTGTTTGGGCTGGTGCATCAGCTGTTTAGCCAATTGATTAATTATTCAGCCACATGGTTTACAACTAGTAGTATATATTTGATACCCATTCCAGTGATTGTTAGCTATGAGTAAGCACTCTATGTAGTGTGAAACGCATCAGTTCTTGTTTGTATCACTTTGCTGTGACTTGTACAGTGTGATCCCAATTTTTCAATAAAGGCACAAGAATTTTTCTTTGCAGTGCGGCTGTCCGAAGGGGGCAGAATCCATCAGACGGAAACGTAGGGGTTGTAAAGCCAGCAATTTGAACAAGGCTATTTTAATTTAGACACTGGGCATGTGGGTGGCAGGGAGTGTATTTTTTTTTTCGATGCAGCAACTGGGGCAGAGAAATTTGTCTGCTTTACTGTACAGCTGATGGTATGCTGCTGGCAGATGTGTTGCAAGGACCTGTGACACCCTTTGCTATACCATAATCCCTGTCAGTGGAGGTTGCTGAGAGGTCATGAGATATAGCGGGGGTAGACATGAAAGGTGAGAATTGTGTCTCCTTTGTGTGTGGCTTTTAAGTGCTCTTGCCAAGGGGCTGAGTTGTGGGAGGTTAAATGCCCTGTCAAGCATGTGGTACCCAAATACCCAGTGTTTTGCCATGCTTGATCTGCTTGCGGCAGAGATTGCAAATTGCAACAGTGCGATCAGCTGCACATAAGCTAAAAAAGGCCCACACAGCTGAGCTGTGGGAAGTGGGTCAGGAGATAACAGCTCCACAATCCGATGGAATAGGGTGGCTGCTCTCTACTCTTCCATGATGGCCGTCTTTGGAGGACATCCTGCCTCGTTGGGGTTGTTTCTCCCCCTCACTATCCACTTCTGCTCTATCAGGCATCCAATTTTCCTCAGTGACCTCATCATCCCCTCCATCCTCATCATCACTGGAGCCAACTTGGCAATACACTGTGTGTAAGGTACCTGGTAGGAGAGCCTGACTGTAGGAGAAGACCTCTCATACAACGCTGGTTCAGGAGCCACTGGAGTGGGGACAGTGGTCTCCTGAGCGCAGTGGGGTAGGAGTGCCTGTATAGTCTCTGATGTGGAGGCAGAGATCCCTCCTGGGATGGCCGAGCTGCAGGTGAGTGGAGACTGGAATAGCAGTAACTTGACTCACTGGGTTGCAGGTGAGAGGAGACTGGAACGGCAGCAGGCTTGACACACTGGATGGCTGAGTTGCAGGTGAGAGCAGACTGGAGCGGCAGCAGGCTTGACACGCTGGAGGGAGAGATCACTGAAGCTGAAGCTGAAGGTGCAACAGCAAGTGAACAGTAGGCACAAGCAGAGTCAGACAGTCCGGGTCGGCAGGTAGCTGGCACAGGTAATAACGGCAGACTAGGCAGAGTCGGTAAACAGGCAGGGTTCGGCAACGGTAGCAAATACGGATAGAAGAGTAGTCAGACAAGCCGGATCGGGATAGGAGCAGGTCGGATGGTCAAACAAGCCGGGTCAAGATCAGGTAGCAGACAATCAGGATACGGGTCAACAGATTCACAGAGCTGAGACGAAGCAGCGACGTCCTCATGGAACAGGGGAACTTTTATGTGCTAAGATGGCGCCAAACCGGCGCTAACGCGAACGCGCGCGCGCCCGCGCGCGTGCACGTGCGCACGCGCGCGCGCACCCGCGCCGCGCACCCGCGCGCGCCCGAGCGCCGCGCTGATGCACAGCAGTTTGATGCTGTGTCCGAATGGAAGCGCGCCGACGCATAGGCGAACGCAAGTGTCCTGGACTGGTGCTGGTGGATCCCTGACATTGCCCCCCCCCAAGGGGCAGCCTCCGGATGCCCAACAACCTCTTCTTCTCAGGATGAGTAGAAAAATAAGCGCGCACTAGACGCCTGGCATGCACATTACTGTCCGGTTCCCATGAGTTACTTTCTGGGCCGTAGCCCTTCCACTTGATTAAGAACTGGTTTTGCCCTTGCCTTCTTCTACAATCGAGGATAGCCTCGACCTCAAATTCCTCACTGCCATCAACTACAACAGGTTCAGGGGGTCTTGTGCCCCTAGCAGGAAAGGGATCAGGTACAGCAGGTTTAAGCAGAGATACATGGAATACTGGATGAATTTTAAATGAATCAGGTAACGTCAACTCATAAGATACCTCATTGATTTTCCTTCTGACTGGAAAAGGTCCCATGAATCTAGGTGCCAACTTCTTGGAAGGACATGCTAATTTGATGTTAACAGTAGAAAGCCATACCTGGTCGCCAATTTGCAAGTTCAGCTCCCCCCTTCTTTTCCGGTCGAAGATTCTCTTACCATCAGCCTGAGCCTTGGATACCGTTTCCTGTAGCAACCGGCTGTTGTGACTGAGGAACTCCACCGTACTTTGAACTGCTGGAACCGAAGACTCTGAAAGGAAATCAGGTAGAAAGGTTAGGTGAAAGCCATAATTGGCGTAAAAGGGAGATTGACCGGTGGCAGAATGTTTGGCATTGTTATAGGCAAATTCTGCTAAGGGTAATAGAGATACCCAATCATCTTGTGTGAATGATGTGAAGCATCTGATGTATTGTTCCAGGGTCTGATTAGTCCTCTCTGTCTGACCGTTTGTCTGAGGGTGGTATGCCGAGGACAAAGCCAATTCAATTTTTAAGGTTTCACACAGGGATCTCCAGAAACGTGAAGTGAATTGAACCCCTCTATCAGAAACTATGTTTGCCGGTACTCCATGAAGTCTGATGATCTCCTTGATAAATATGCGAGCAGTTTCGGAGGCAGACGGGGTTCCCCTTAAAGGTAGAAAATGAGCCATTTTGGTTAGACGGTCTACAACTACAAAAATAGCTGAACATCCTTCGGAACATGGAAGTTCCACAATAAAGTCCATAGAAATCATTTTCCGCGGTCTGTCGGGTACGGGCAATGGTTTCAATAGGCCCCAAGCTCGATTCCTGGATGACTTATTCTGGATACAGATGGGACAGGAACTGACATACTTTTCGCAAAAGTCTTTCAGATTGGGCCACCAGAAAGTACGCTGCACTAGTTCCAAGGTCTTGCGGACCCCAAAGTGGCCTGCCAATGGGTGGTCGTGGAGAAGTGCTAAAACCCTGACCCGAATGTCTTCAGGAACAAAAATTTGGCTTCCTTTCCAGAACAGACCATCTCTACTTACTAAAGAAATTCCAGTAGGCCTGGCTGATTCAGAGGATGCTTCCTTAATCAGGGAAAGTAAATCTTTTTGCAGCAGTAAAAAACTGTTTGAGGATAATATGGTGTCCGGAGTGGATAAGTCCTTAGGATTGTCATGCATACGTGATAATGCGTCTGGTTTGATATTTTTAGAGCCTGGACGGTACGTGATGTGGAAGGAGAAACGTGAGAAAAACAGAGCCCAGCGGGCTTGTCGAGGCTTCAGACGTTTGGCAGATCGTAAGTACTCTAGGTTTTTATGGTCAGTATAAATTAGTACTGGATGCATAGCCCCTTCCAACAGGTACCTCCATTCTTCTAGAGCAGCTTTTATAGCGAGGAGTTCACGGTCACCGACGTCATAATTCTTCTCCGCGGGGGAGAGTTTACGGGAGAAGAACCCTACAGGATGCATTATCTCTTTGCTACCTTTGCGCTGTGAAAGAATCGCACCTACCGCAATCTCGGAGGCATCAACCTCTAAAATAAACGGTAGGGATGGTTCAGGATGACTGAGGATGGGTGCTGAAGTAAACAGCTTCTTGAGATTTTCGAAGGCATCTTGGGCAAGTTGGTTCCAGGAAAAACGGATATTTTGTTTGGTTAACTGCGTGATGGGTGCAATTATGGCTGAGAACCCCCTGATGAATTTCCTGTAGAAGTTTGCAAACCCCACAAACCGTTGAACTCCTTTCTTGTCCAAGGGTACCGGCCAGTCCAGCACAGCGGACACTTTTTGTGGGTCCATCTTGATGCCTGTTGCGGAGATGATTAACCCCAAGAATTGGATGCTCTGTTGTTCGAACTCGCATTTCTCCGCTTTCGCGTACAGACTGTGTAAGCGAAGACGACCCAACACCCTGCGGACATGTTCCTGATGCAATTCACGGGACTCCGAAAAAATCAAGATATCGTCCAGGTATGCAATTACAAACACATCTAGAAAGTCCCTGAGGACGTCGTTAATCAGGTGTTGAAAAGTTGCAGGGGCGTTGCAGAGCCCAAAGGGCATGACCCGGTATTCATAATGCCCGAATCGGGTTCGGAATGCTGTCTTCCACTCATGTCCAGCCCGGATGCGGACTAGATTATATGCCCCTCTTAGGTCAAGCTTGGTGAAGATGACGGCAGTCCTTAATTTTTGAAAAAGTTCAGGTATCAAGGGTAGGGGATACCGGTTTTTGACCGTGATCTTGTTTAGCTCACGATAATCGATACACGGCCGGAGCGACTTGTCCTTTTTGGTCACAAAAAATATTCCGGCACCAGCTGGGGAGGTAGAGTGACGTATAAAACCTTTGGCCAGATTCTCATCTATATATGTTTTTAGTACTTCCTGTTCCTTCTCGGATAAAGGAAAAATGCGTCCGAATGGTATCTCGGATCCAGGCAGCAAATCAATGGGGCAATCGTAGGGCCGATGAGGTGGAAGAGAGTCTGCCCCCTTTTTACTAAAAACATCGATGAATTCATGATATTGTTTAGGTATGACCTGGCAGAGTTTCTGGTCGGTGTCTAGACAAAGTAGAGTAGATGAAGAATCCGAATCTTCCTTTACACAGTGTTCAAGACAGTAAGAAGATGAGAATTTCACTTCTCCAGATGTCCAATGAATGTAAGGGTTGTGGGCCTGCAGCCAAGGAATGCCCAGGATGATGGGAAACATGGGGGAGGAGATGACATCAAGAACCAGCAGTTCCTTGTGTAGGGAGGAAGTAGAAGCAGGCAGAGGCAGGGTTTCTTGGGTTACTTGTCCTGATCTGATGCGGGAGCCATCAGCTAGAAACACAGCGAGTCCATGGGTCTTGGTTTGTAATGGAATGTTATGCTGGCTGGCAAAGTTTGAGTCAATAAAGCAACTGCATGCTCCGGAATCAATGATGGCGTTGGTCGTTATTGTCCCTTCTTGCAGCTGTAAAGACAGAGGAATGGCAATGTGGGTAGAGTTCGCAGACAGAGCAGAAAGACTGGTATACACAGAGAATGGGCACTTACTTAATTTGACTGGACAGTTCAGGACATAGTGCCCAGTCCCACCACAGTAGAGGCACAGATTGAGTTGCCGGCGCCGGGCCCGTTCTTCAGGCGATAAGGCAGGTCGCATCAGTCCCAATTGCATAGGCTCCACAGGATCAGGCATAGCATTAGCTGGATTAGAGCTGGATGGGGGTAAGTAGCGTGCTGCCGGGAGTGGTGCTCTGGCTGTCATCCACATCGGGCGGGATTGTAAAGTGGATCGTTCAGAACGACGTTCCCGGATTCGCCGGTCAATCTGGATAGTCAGATTAATTAATGCTTCAAGAGTGTCTGGTACACCCACTCGGGCAAGTTCGTCCTTTAAACCTTCAGACAGACCTAAGCGGAACTGATGACGCAGGGCCGCGTCATTCCACTGAGTGTCTGCACTCCAACGTCTAAAGTTCATGACATAATCTTCCGCAGGTCTGCGACCTTGCTGCAGCAGTGGATGATCTGTGTCAGACATTTGTGAAAACAACCAAGAACTTTACAGACACCAGGGTTTACATTCACTGATGAAAGGAGTACCAGACCAAAGGATAAAAAGAGTCCAAAATAATTTAATAGTTTTTATTAAAAAAACAGCCAACCTGTTTTAGGGGTCAGAAAAAACTCCCCCTTCATCAGGCGTGGTTCGGGTTGAACTTATACTCGGCCCGAACTATTCGTCCAACACTAATCACCACCAAACCACTCACAGTGTTCCTGATTACTGTCACACCAGTCATATTGTTCCTGATCACCACCACACCAGTCATATTGTCCCTGATCACCACCACACCAGTCATATTGTCCCTGATCACCACCACACCAGTCATATTGTCCCTGATCACCATCACACCAGTCATATTGTCCCTGATCACCACCACACCAGTCATATTGTCCCTGACCACTGCCACACCAGTTACAGTGTCCTTGATCACTGCTGCACCAGTCATATTGTCCATTATCCCTGCCATACCAGTCACATTCTCCCTAGTCACCGCCAGACCAGTTAAAGTGTTCCTGATCATGGCCACACCAGTCATATTGTCTCCGAACTCCGCCATACAAGTTATAATGTCCCCGGTCACCACCACACCAGTGTAAGCCAGCAATGGTATCCCTGATTGTTGCCACACCAATTCCAGTGTCACCTGACCAGTGTAAGCCAGCAGCAGCGTTCCTAATTGCTGTCACACTAGTCGCCAGTAATTACCAGACCAGTTCAGCCAGCAACAAAGCCCCTGATCACCACCACACCAGTGCAGTGTTGCCTCTGCCTCCCGCTTCTACTGACCCTGGCCTGTTTATTGACCACAGCTGAAAGCTGTCATTTTGATGGAAATTTAACCACTTGAACTCCAGAAGGTTTTACCTCTTTCATGACCAGGCCATTTTTGGCATTCAGCACTGTGCTACTTTAACTGGCAGTTGCTTGGTCATGCAACACTGTATGCAAATACAATTGATATTTTTTTTTCACACAAATAGTTTTCTTTTGGTGGTATTTGATCACCACTTTTTTCATTTATATTTTACTATATAAATGAAAAAATGACTGAAAACTTTGAAATAACCCAATATTTTCTACTTTCTATTGTAAAACATATCCACAAAAATCAAATTTCTTCATAAATGTAGGCCAAAATGTATTCTGCTAAATGCCTTTGGTAAAACAAAAATCCCAATAAGTGTATATTACCGTAATTGGTTTGTGTGAAAGTTAAAGCATCTATCAATCAATCCTGATGTGCTGGCGCCGACAGCCTCTCATTATTTTGAGGCCCTAAAATGCCAGGACAGTACAAATACCCCCCAAATGACTCCTTTTTGGAAAGTAGACAATGACATGGTAAGTGTTTTTGAAGTTGTAATTTTTGTTTCCACAGAGTTGGCATCTTAACAAGGTATTTCTTAGGGACACTGTGACTGGTGCAGCAGTGATTAGGGACCCTGACTGGTAAGAGTATGTAAAAAAAGAATTTTTTTTTTTTTTAATAACTATATAGGTTTTTTTTTTTCATGTTTTTTTTTTGTTCTACATACTGTCACCAGACCAGTGTTACCATAGTGACACTGTACTACTCTAGGGTAGTGATCAGGATTTTTATTTTACACATTTTATTGCTTATTAGAGTGATTATCACTCTAATAAGCAATTGCTAAAAGACTGTGTAAAGGTATCATTCACGAAACCTTGTGTACTACAGTGATGCTGTGATTGGTCCCAGTTATCACATGGTACAGCGCCACTGTTATTGGCCCTGGTACCATGTGATTGCTGTGAGCAATCCCAGAGCTCACACAGTAGTAAACAAGGACATCTTTGTTTACTACCGTTCATGTGCCTGATGTGATTGGTCACTGCAATCACATGATACCAGGGCTGCTCACAACTGTCCAGTACAATGACCGTGATTGGCTGTGTCCAAGGTGGTCTAGAGAGCATTCCCCGAGCTGGCGATCCGGGAGGGCACACAGGTATGTCCATCTATAACAGTGCTGCTTCTGTCCACCTGTTTATGTACTATAGCTGAATCAACTTGTGAATCAGCAAAGACAGCAATAAACAGTGCATATAGGCATTAATTGCAATGTAAATAATAATTCTACAACAAGTTTAGAATGCACTCTAGGTGAAAGGCTAGGATACCATGCAATGTCCCCTGAGAGGTACCTCTTAGCATAAGTAGGTCCCTGTGTAGAAGGTCTCTGTGTAGCAGCAGAAAAAGGGGCAGTCTTTAGTCCTAACTCTTCAGCCGGTCAGAGTTGGGGCTCTGTTGTACTGTTGGTGCATGTGAGAATAGTCTCAGTCAAGATCGCAGGCAGCAATAAGGCTACTAGATGGCTTTATAGTCAATTTCTAAAGGGCTCGGTCTCTCTATAACAGAACATAGTAAATCACCACAGCAGCAGCTGATCAGTTTCAGCAATAATGCAGCTCACCATCTGGTCACACACAATAATTATTCCACTCTCTGTTCTGCACCCACTGGACTCAGCACTCTCAGGCGGCCATTATGCAGCAGTGGTGGTGCACACTGGACAGTGATGTGCACTCTGCAGTGTTGCCTGGCTCAGTCTATAGAACTCTTCCTGCTGGGCACTGCGGGGCAGATGCTACAGAGATCAGCTGCAGCCAGTGTTTTTCTCACTCTCCAAGCACCTGGCTACACATATATGAGTTGTCATCTAGAGGACCTGTCATTCAGTGGGAATGAAGCAACAGAAGCAGGCATGTTTTTTGTCGGGCAGCATTTTGTCTTTTGGGGGCGGCCGGCAGACATGATTTACAGTGGATGGACAGTGTGGGACATATTTTAATTTTTTTAATTAAAGGACATCTAAAAAAAGGTGTGTGTGTGTGTTTATGGTTTACATTTTTTGTGTGAATGATGGGTACTATGTACCCCTTACTCATTCACATGGGGGGGCATTTAAAGGAGCTTCCAGATTCTGATAAGCCCTTTGCCTGCAGACCCCCACAACCACCAGGCCAGGGTTGTGGGGAAGAAGCCCTTGTCCTCAACGCTGCCAACCCTAACCATTTCCCACCAGGCCACTGCACATAAACGGCCGGGTGGGCGCTTCCTCCTTCTGAGTGGATGCTCCTAAACCCCCTTCAGAAGGAGGGGGACCGCGTGGCCACATGCCCGCTCAGCAGCGCGTTAACGATGCACACATGTCCCCCAGACATGTCGCATCTTGGATCGGCAGGAGGGCTCTGTGTTTTCCCTCCTGATCACATGATGGCTGTGTTCAATCACAGCCATCGTGTGATGTAAATAGCCTGGGGAGACGTCACAAATAGTGGGATCGCGCGGCCAAGTGCCCACGCAGTGGCACGATCCTGATGTGCCTGTGTTCCCCAGAGACAGGACAATGTGCACGGCAGGAGGGCTCTGTGATTGACCCTCCTCATCACATGACGGTTGTGTCCAAACACAGCCATCATGTAATGTAAGCAGAGAGCCGTTGCCAAGCAATCGGCTATGCTTCTCCTCATATAGAGTCAGTGAGGAGAAGGAGACCAGATCTACAAGCTGGGATCAGTGTGTATAAGCTGTTTTTTTACAGCTTTTTACACACTGATCACCCAGCTAGTGTCTCCAAACAGTGTCCCCAACACAGTGAAAACACCAACACCGGTCCCCCATCTGTCCAAACACATGTCCCACATCTGTCCCAGTAAACACCTGTCCCACATCTGTCCCAGTAAACATCTGTCCTAGTAAACATCTGTCCCACTGAACATCTGCCACACTGAACATCTGTCGCACATCTGTCCGTGAACATCTGGTGCACATCTGTCCGTGATCATCTACGCACATCCGGCACAAATCTGTGATCATCTGCGCACATCTGGCGCAAATCTGTGATCACCTGCACACATCTGGCGCAAATCTGTCTGATTATCGGTGCACATCTGGTTCAAATCTGTCTGTGATCATTGGCGCATATCTATCTGTGATCATCTGCTTACATCTGGCACAAATCTGTCTGTGATAATCTGCACACATCTGGCTCAAATCTGTCTGTGATCATCTGCGCACATTCATACAATAATCCATACAATAGACAAATGAAGATTTGGGGGGTACACCCTAAAAGATGCATTAAAGATGGTGCAGCCATAAGACCATACAAAAACAGAACAAAATATTACAGCGCACACATGCAAAAATGACATTTACCTTCTGCAAGGCTATTTAAAACACCCGAACATTTTCAAAAAATATGGTGATTTAGTCACACCATATGGCTATATGGTACTTAAGCCCACTTACTGTGTCAAAGTACCCCATTATCAGTGGGTCCTACGCTATCCCATGGTTTAGAAAAGCAAGATCTTCCATCCTATGGATAGCATAGGATAGCGCTGTAATATTTTGTTCTGTATGTATGGTCTTATGGCTGCACCATCTTTAATGCATCTTTTAGGGTGTGCCCCCAAAATCTTTGCTTGTCTATTTTGGGGGCACATTTTGTCCATTTTGGGCTGGAGAACCCCACTCCCCCATTATTGCCTCTTATTAGCGTCCTTCTGTGTTATAGGAGGAGTCCTTTAGTTCTCCCATATAGAGGAGTGTATTTCTCCCATGGTTCAGAGAAGCAGGATATGGATAGCGTAGGACCCACTGATAATGGGGTACTTTGATGCAGTCAGTGGGCTTAAGCACCATATAGCCATATGGTGTGAGTAAATCCTCATATTTTTTGAAAATGTTCAGGTGTTTTAAATAGCCTTGTAGGAGGTAAATGTAATTTTTGCATGTTTGTGCTGTAATATTTTGTTCCATCTGTGCACATCTGGCGCACATCTGTCTGTGATAATTTGTGCACATCTGTCCATGATCATCTGTGCACATCTGGCGCACATCTGTCCATGATCATCTGCCACATCTAATTCCATTGTCCTGGTGCTCCAGGGCCTTCAAAAGTGTGATAGGGACTCAGGAAATTAAATGAGTAATTCATGCCTTTAGAACACCTGATGGTGCTCCCTGCATGTTGGGCCTCTGTATGTGGCCAGGTGGTGTAAAAGTCACACACATGTGGTATCGTCAGTAGCAGAATGTATTTTGGGGTGTAATTTTTGCTATGTACTTGCTATGTGTTAGAAATATCTTATAAATTGACAACTTCGTGTAAAAAAAAAAAAAAAGTTTTCCAAAAACTTGTGGAAAAAAAAAACATGTTCAAAAGACTCATTATGCCTCGTACAATATATATTGGGGTGTTTTCTTTACAAAACGGGGTCATTTTGTGGGTAATTTTATTGTTTTGGTGCTCCAGGGCCTTCAAAAATGTGTTAGGTAGTTAGGAAACTAAATGTGTAATTTATGCTCCTAGAATGCCTGACATTGCTCCCTGCATGTTGGGCCTCTCTATCTGGCCAGGCTGTGGAAATGTCCCACACTTGTGATATCACCATACTCAGGAGGAGTAGCAGAATATATTTTGGGGTTTAATTGCAAGTTTATCTATGCCAGTGAGAAATAACTTGTTAATATTTTGTAGAAAAAAAAATAAAAAAATAAAAATTCTTCATTTTCCAAACTATTGTGGGCAAAAAATTGTAACTTTAAAAAACTCACTATGCCTCTTACTAAATATCTTTGACTGTCGTATTTACAAAAAGTGGTCATTTGGGGGTGTCTGTACTGTCCTGACATTTTAGGGCCTCTAGAAATGGAAGTCTGTCAGTGCATCAGGATTGATCAATTTTCGCTGATATGTAGCCTAGCTTGTAGACTCTAACTTTCACGCAAACCAGTTATCATACACTTATCAGGATTTTTTTTACCAAAGACATGTAGCAGAATACATTTTTGCCTAAATTTATGAGAAAATTTGATTTTATTGGATTTCTTTTAAAACAGAAAGAAGAAAATATTGTTGTTTTTCAAAATTTTTGCTCTTTTTTCACCTATATAGCAAATAATAAAAAACACAGTGGTGATTAAATACCACCAAAAGAAAGCTCTATTTGTGTGAACAAAGTGATACAAATTTAATTTGGGTACAGTGTGGCATGACTGAGTATTTGTCACTAAAAGTGCAAGAGCACTGAAAGCTAAAAATTGGCCTGGGAAGGAAGGGGGTGAAAGTGCACAGTATTGAGGTGGTTAATAACCACTGACAGCAGGAAGCTGTCAAATATAACAGTGAAAGTAATAGTGCAATTATAGATGAAGTTCAGCTTATGCTGCACAGGTAATTGTTCTAGCATTTGTCCAAGTGCCCAAATAGCCAAGGTTTGGTCTGAACATGCATTTGGACTGAACCTTAAGCTCACCCCTACTGATGAGGTTTGAGCAAAATGGCACTTTCTGCTAGGGATAAAGGGAGGATGAAGGTATTGTTAAGGGGCGTATTCTTATCCCTTTACTGCATTACTTTAATTTCTCTTTAAGGCATGTGCATACAGTCATCATTAAAAATTGTGTGTGTGTGTGTATATATATATATATATATATATATACACATACATACATACATACATACACATACATATGTATACATACACACACACAGGAAGGCTAAGTCTGAATTTGTGGGAGGAGTCTCTCTCTCTTCCTTTATAAACCCCATCCTGCAGCTCTTTAACATCGGTTCTGCTCTACGTTTGCTGTGATCCAGGTGCCATCGTCACGTGGGAGCCAATGCCTCCATTTTCTGGTACAAACTGCTCCAGGCCAATGCTGGCTATCCGTAAGGTTTTCTCCTCGTTACTCCGCTTGTTTAATTGTGGCTCTGTCCGCTTCTATTTTGTGTCCCTTCTCCTGCACAGGCTGCCGAGCCTCACTTTATGTGGTCGAGTTCACCCGATACTTGCACGTATACCTGTCTGTGAAACAACAGTGAAATCCCTGGCAGAACTGTTTAAAGGTGCCATTGGTACTTTCCCACATGCAGGCGTGGTAGAATGGCAGTTCGGCGCATGCAGGTGCGTGACGGAACAGGAAGGCGCATGTGTGATGGCGCATGCATAGTGTCATAGATGCAATTCCCTGATTGACTATAAAAGACTGCCTATGATCTCCCCTCATCGCTGGATTGTCTTCAGCTCTTCCTGTATTCCTGAACCTGATCTGTTTCCTGTTATTTCTGTTGTGACCCGGATTGCTCTGTGACCTGCTCTGATCTTCTCCTGCCTTGACCCTGGCTCATCTTAAGGACTTTTCTTCTGCTTAAACCTGCCTGACCACTTGTGAATGACCCCGGCTTGTCTGAAGGACTTTGCTTCTGCTTAACCCGCCTGATTACCCGTGAATGACCCCGGCTTGCTTGAAGGACTTTGCTACCTTTGAGTTACCGTGTTTGACCCCAGCTTGTCATACGAGTTCCACTTGCAGCACCTGCAGCCTGATCAACAGTGCTAGATCCTCTGCCAGGCTTTTACCAAGCCTCCTGGATTCTCAAGTCCACTGTATTTAGTACAGCACTCTAAAGACTTCCTCCTGCACCAGTCTCAAGTGGCCTTAAGGGATCACCTGTTCCAGTCTCTACACCCTGCTGGCAACCCGTGCTTCTTTGAGCATTATACCCTCTGTTCCACCTCCAGGGGTATACTGTGCTCAGCCACAAGGGGAGCCTCTCTCCGCATCTTGGCCTCGGATAAGGTATGTTACACTGTGTTTGTGTTTTTTCCTAGGGACAGGACGGCTATCAAGCTCTCCACATGCTGTCACTTGTTGTCCATCAATCCACTTTGTTAAATGTGTTTTTTGTGTTTTTTTCATGAGTCGACGTTGTTAAAATGTCTCCCCCCCCCCCCCTCAATACTGCAGAAAAGTCTATGCCACCCTATGCTGAACACCATCAGCGTGCCAAGCCTGCTATTACCCAAGCAACTAGGCTACACTGGCTTGCAGGTGATGCCTTTCATTATTTTAGGTGTGCAAGTTTCATCAGACTAATATACAGCACATAGGTATTCATTTGGTTTTGGCAAGTGCTCAGTATTTATGTGTAGGCAGCTGTAGTGCAGGGCAGCCTAGCTGGCTGCAAGAGGTAGTGGGTTAGCAAGTATATACTCACTTTCCAGCCTATTTGATATGTTTATGTGTACATATGTTCGGAGTTGTCTGGCCTCTATCATTGTCTCCAGCACCATTTTGGAGAAGCCTGCCATCCTGATAGGACAGCAAATCTCAGAAGATTTGGTCGGCCATTTTTGGGTGGATACTTTATATAAGAAAGCCCAGCCAACCCGCTTGTCAGGGAGAGTTAGAAGAAGGTAGGGAGAGTGTTCCGGCTTGTGAGGGATAGCTCAGGGTTCCTACGGAGTCCTGCATGAGCAATCCTGGTCGGATAAAAGACTCCCCGTTGCAGATAATAAAAATGGTGCCCTCGCTGTGAGGGCGGGACAAGCGGATCAGATGCCTATATCCATCTGCTGAAGGAATACCGCTGTTACCGGGTAACATGTGTGAATAGCAGCCTCTACAGATACGCACCGTGTGCTTGGGTTTATACTGCGTTAATCAGTGGGAAGTGCCTATAGTGCTGAAGCATACAATTACTGCTTACATCAGAAGTAACTGTGCTGTGTATCTGTGCCTCCATGCTTGGAGTGAAACTACGTGCCTTACTGCTGTAAATACTCTTTCTACTACCATCTCTCCGGTAATAAACGTTGCCTGATTTATAAAATCAGTACGTGTGATTCCCTCTGTGAAAAAGCTACACTCTACCCCCGCTTACATATACATAATTCATAGCTTAGTTATTAAGCAAGGAAAAAAAAAAAGGTAGATATACAGTAAATATATATATTTAACATAAAAAAAAAAAAAAAAGAAGAGGGATAGGTTAAAAATATATATTTAATTATATCTTTTTCTTCTCCAATCATAGTCAAATTTAGGTTTTCCAAAGCGAACCACACATAGGGTCAACACGATTTAGACCTGTGGAAGCCGAGGTTAGACGGCATATTATTATAGCCTGAAATAGGTCTGCTTGCTCTTACGAAAGGCCTCGCATATGCACCGCCTCCCCAAAAGTTAAATTTGTCAATTACCGTATTTATCGGCTTATAACATGCATTTTTTTCCCCTTAAAATCAGGGGAAAACCGTGGGTGCGTGTTATACACCGATCCCTGCTGAAGAGGAGGAAGAGGAGGAAGCACCGCTGAATTACATAGAGCCGTGATCTCCTGTGTACCCAGCGCACAGTCACTCGCAGCCACAACTCCTGGCCCCGCATTGGGCCACTGTTCTGTCTATCATATGAGCAGGACCAGGAGGCGTGGCTGTGAGTGACGAAGTGCCGGGTACACAGGAGATTGCGGCTCTGTGTAATTCAGCAGCACTTGCTCCTCCTCTTCCCTCAGAGACAGCAGGGATAATCCAACACTGGCGAGGCTGCAATGATGGGAAAGGTGAGGCTGCAGATGGGCACTGAACAGGCTGCATTGTTGGTCAGTTTATAGGCTGCAGATGGGCACTGAACAGTCTGCATTGTTGGTCAATTTAATGGCTGCAGATGGGCACTGAGCAGGGTGCATTGATGAGCTGTGACCCTAATTTTGCTTCAAAGTTCTTTATTTAAAATGTAAGTTTTTTTCCTTAAACTTCCCTCCTAAAATTGGGGTGCATGTTATACCCCTGTGCGTGTTATACACTGATATATACGGTATTTAATTTTTCTTTTTCTACTTCCGTCATTATTACCTTTTCCTTTTTTCATTTTACAGACTATTCTTTATACCTTTTTTTTTGTCCTGTCTGTCTGTATTATCTAGTTGGCTTACCAGTGTGATCACTCATATTACTGTGTTCTAATTGTAGCTTGCTATTTAGCCCGCAGTGTACCTCAGGTCATTTCACATGTGTCGAACAGTGACGAAGTTGCGTCCATTCTGGCATCATTGGCTAGAGGGTCGGAACATGGACTATGCCTATACTGCTTGCGGAATTACAGCGTAGGAGTATTCCTTCCTCTGCCACAGCCAGGAAAGTGGAGCTTTTCAAATGACTGTTTCCCTCTAGCGTGGCTACTACCAGCGTGGAACAACCTTCGCTGCAGACTATTACCACATCTTTCATGCAAATACACAATATATTAAATTCTATGTCTACGTCCCTGCAGGAATTACAATGGTGCACAGAGGCGCTTGAGCAACACCCTGTTGCCAATCAGTTGCTTCTGCTGCAAGCTTCTGTGACGCCTTCCTCCCCTACAGGTACTATCAACACGCCACCGGTTGTCACTCCAGCCCATTTTGTCCATGCCAGCCTTAGAAAGGATTGGTAAGGAAACTTAGTGTCCCTCCTCATAGCTGCCCATGATGTGGCAGACAACAGGTCTTATGCCTGTGGGGACGTTTCTGTCATCCTCAAGTCTAAAGATCCCAGGCTTGCCCGCAAACTCTCCATCCCCGAGTTAGTCCTAGCTTTCGGGGTGTACAGGGATGGGATCTGCTCTGTTAGCCCTAAACACAGGGAGGAGCTAGATTTGTATTTGCACAAAGTTGTGGATATGGGTCTTAAGTACGGCGGATTCGATTTTTCGATTATCACAGCTCCTTTTCAGTGAAAGCTGCCACCACGTTTTCCCAGTTTCAGTTTACCACGAATTGGGCCAACACGGACATGGAATTATTTTGCAGACATTTCTCTAGGCTCAAATCTCCAGTTTGCTCCATATGCCAGTCATCCACCCATACAACTAACTGATGCCCCGATACAGAGTCTGCTGCTACCCCAGCACCTCAAGAGCCACGGCTAGCATGTTGCCTGCCACATGCAGCAATTCAGATGGATTAGATTAAACACCAAACCCTTATTAACAACTCCGTTCCTCGTAGTACCTTAAACACGTACAACACTGCCTGAAAAACAAGTTCCAGACCCTATACCCTAGATTAGATCTCGGGAACATCAAGTATATCTTGGCTGTCGTCTCCTATTGTTACACTGATTTGTACTTGTCACATAATAATATTAAGTTATACCTAGCAGGGGTTCAGCATTTTTTGGCCCTTCAAGAGCCTGACAGACCCTCTTTATTTGCTACGCAGCCTATCAAAGCTATCCTCAGAGGCATCTGCAGGAGTCAACGCCCTACCAAGCCTTCCAGTCTATCCATCACTACCGAAGCTTTTCGTGACATGTCTGCCATCTTTCGGTGTATTACAAAGCCTGGTACTGAAAGTGGCCATATACCTATCCTTTTATGGATTCCTTAGACCAGACGAATTCACCAGCACTGGTCCTAATTCGGTCGTTCTGTACACAAAACACCTTAAGAAACTAGATGATCACTAAGTGCTTCATCTGCACCGCAACAAGACCCACCAAGTCAGGCATGGTGTTGATGTTCAATATTTTAATACTCACAATCAGTGGTGTCCAGTGGTGGTACTGGATTCACTGAGGACAAGCCTAAACAGGCACGATTTGGATTGTCTATTGTTACCATTCCCAGTGCATCCCCTTACTACCACTCAGTTCATCAGTCATGTACGCATTCTTTTGGCAATTTAGGCACTATTCCCATACAATATTCCGCCCATTCATTCCACATTTGAACAGTGTCTGCTGCCTCCCGTCACGGTGTTCCAGTTCATATGATTAAACACTTGGGCAGGTGACGTTCATCTTGCTTTTCCAGATACATCACCGACCCACGAGTTGAGATGGCTCAGGCTTTCACCAGGCTGTTGCAATAAGCGGTTGGATGTAAGGCACACCACAAAAATTCCTTCACCCCATACCCAGTCTTATTTTTGTTCCCTTTTAGGCATACTGTCCACTTTGACCTCGGCACAACTCAGGTCCAATTTCCTCCACTAACCACTTGTCACAAGACTCCTATCACAAGTAGGAAGGCTAAGTCATTAGTCTGCATTTGTGGGAGGAGTCTCTCTGTCTTCCTTTATAAACCTCATCTTGCAGATCCTTAATGTCGGTTCCGCTCTTAGTTTTCCCCACCATCCTCTTTTCACCCCACTTTCATTATAGAGTATGCCCCCTTTTAGGCATACTGTCCACTCTGACCTCGGCACAACTCACGTTCAATTTCCTCCCCAAATCACTCATCACAAGACTCCTATCACAAATAATATATATATATATATATATATATATATATATATATATATATATATACACACATATTACAGTATCTCACAAAACTCACAAAAGTGAGTACACCCCTCACATTTTTGTAAATATTTTAGTATATCTTTTCATGTGACAACACTGAAGACAATACACTTTGCTACAATGTAAAGCAGTGAGTGTACAGCCAGTATAACAGTGTAAATTTGCTGTCCCCTCAACATAGCTCAACACACAGCCATTAATGTCTAAACCACTGGCAACAAAAGTGAGTACACCCCTAAGTGAAAATGTCCAAATTGGGCCCAATTAGCCATTTTTCCTCCCTGGTGTCATGTGACTCGTTAGTGTTACAAGGTCTCTGGTGTGAATGGGGAGCAGGTGTGTTAAATTTGGTGTTATCGCTCTCACTCTTTCATACTGGTATCAGGCTCCTACTTACCAGACCGGCGAGTCCTGTCGGGCAGAGGGGAGGCTCCCTTACCCTCCGACTATCGGCCCCCTGGTAGAGTAAACAGAGGGCACGAAAGTACGGAGTGGTATGAGGGCCTGTATAGTAGTCCAGGTATTGCAGTCCGGAAGTTGCAGGGTTAACAGATGGGAAGGCTGGAGTAGGCTGGAGCACAGACACTGAGCTAAGCAGGCTTTGCAAGGGCTACAGGCAGGAAGTCTGCAGACAAGCAGATAGGATCCAAGGTAGCAGGCAGACGGATGGTCAGGAGACAGGCCGGGTTCGGTAACAGACAGTCAGCAAAGGTACAGTGGGACAGGCAATCGGATGGTCAAACAAGCAGAGGTCGTTGCAGGCAGAGTTCAGAGAGAGGTCGGGGGACAAGGCCGGGTCAGCAGGTATAGCAGGAACAGAAGAGGTACAAGATCAAGCTCTGGGACGACTAGCTGTTGATTAGGCAGCACTGGTCACAAGAGCACACCGGCTTAAATGGAGCTCTTGGCGCCAAACGACGTGCACGTGCGTGCCCCGACACGCACAGGCACGCGCGCCCGCCAACGTGCGCGCCCCCACACACCGGCGTGCACAACGGAACGATCCTGAACACACGCACCAGCGCCGCGAGGAACACGCACGGCGAGGTCCGCAGGAACGCGCGCGCCGACGCGCCCAGACGCACACCACCGCGGGCGCCTCGCCTGCCGAGGTAAGCCCCCTGACAACTGGTCACTGAAAGTTCAACATGGCACCTCATGGCAAAGAACTCTCCGAGGATCCAAAAAAAAGAATTGTTGCTCTACATAAAGATGGCCTAGGCTATAAGAAGACCCTGAAACTGAGTTGCAGCACGGTGGCCAAGACCATACAGCGGTTTAACAGGACAGGTTCCACTCAGAACAGGCCTCGCCATGGTCGACCAAAGAAGATGAGTGCAAGTGCAAGTGCTCAGCGTCACATTGTCAGGGTTGGGCTCAGCCCTTCCTTCTCTAAGCTGGTCGCTCAGCTGTCGGCTAATTGCCAGCTTCTATCTCTCCACAGTGACTCATCTGTTGAGGATATCCTGCTTGTCAGTCATGCCTACTTAAGCCGTCCAGCCCAGATGATCTCTGCCTTTGCCTTGGTCACATCTCTAGAGACACTCTCCTGTGTTCCTGTTAAAGACTTGCTTGGCTGACATCCTTTCTGGCTCCAGATCCTGCTTGCTGTTCTACTACGATTCTCTTTGACTCCCTGATGTTTTGGCTTGTCTGACTATCCATTCCGGTTCCTGAACTCTGGTTATGTTTTGACTACATTTATTCTGTTTACATTTTTTATTAAACAAGTGTGATTTAACTGTACTTTTGTCTCAGTCTGATTCATGGTTTCTGACACATATCGAGAGGTTGTCTTTGGGAAATAGACATATGAGTGCTACCAGCATTGCTGCAGAGGTTGAGGGGGTGGGGGGTCAGCTTGTCAGTGCTCAGACCATATGCCACACACTGCATCAAATTGGTCTGCATGGCTGTTGTCTCAGAAGGAAGCCTCTTCTAAAGATGATGCACAAGAAAACCCGCAATCCGTTTGCTGAAGACAAGCAGACTAAGGACATGGATTAATGGAACCATGTCCTGTGGTCTGATAAGACCAAGATAAACTTATTTGGTTCAGATGGTGTCAAGCGTGTGTGGTGTCAACCAGGTGAGGAGTACAAAGACAAGTGTGTCTTGCCTACAGTCAAGCATGGCAGTGGGTGTGTCATGGTCTGGGGCTGCATGAGTGCTGCCAACACTGGGGAGCTGCAGTTCACTGAGGGAGCCATGAATGCCAACATATACTGTGACATACTGAAGCAGAGAACGATCCCCTCCCTTCTGAGACTGGGCTTGCAAGGCAGTATTCCAACATGATAATGACCCCAAACACACCGCCAAGACGACCACTGCCTTACTAAAGAAGCTGAGGGTGAAGGTGATGAACTGGCCAAGCATGTCTCCAGACCTAAACCCTATTGAGCATCTGTGGGGCATCCTCAAACAGAAGGTGGAGGAGCACAAGGTCTCTAACATCCACCAGCTCTGTGAATCTTCATGAAGGAGTGGAAGAGGACTCGGATTTGCACTTAGGGGTGTACTCACGTTTGTTGCCAGCAGTTTAGACATTAATGGCTGTGTTTTATTTTGAAGTTACAGCAAATTTACACTGTTATACAAGCTGTACACTCACTACTTTACATTGTAGCAAAGTGTAATTTATTCAGTGTTTTCACATGAAAAGATATAATAAAGTATGAACAAAAATGTGAGTAGTGTACTAACTTTTGTGAGATATTACGTAACCGAGTGACCCCGCCCCCTCTGACACTACGGGAAAGCCATAGGGATGTCCCCGTGTGTCAGAGGGGGTGGGGTCACCCGGCAACGTCATTGTGTGGCCCCGCCCTCAGTTATAAATGAACTGTCACCTGAGAGGCCGGTCATTACGGCGGGTGCCTCCCATGGAGGCAGATCGGTGGCGGCGTGTGGCTTTTTTTTTTCTATTTCGGTCCTTTGGAGTGAGAGAAGAAGAAGATGAATGGACTTCGTGGGACACTTTTATTTTTTAATAGGACTTGTCCCAAGCCGTGTCTTGTGTTTTTTTTACCATTTTCACACATTTTTTGTGAAATGGTAGGGGTACGTTACCATTTCACACGGGGGGGCAGGGATCTGGGGGTCCCCTTGTTAAAGGGGGCTTCCAGATTCCGATAAGCCCCCTGCCCGCAGACCCCCACAACCACCGTGTAAGGGTTGTGGGAATGAGACCTTTGTCCGCATCAACATGGGGACAAGGTGCTTTGGGGGGGCCGCTACCCCAAAGCACCCTCCCCATGTTGAGGGCATGTGGCCTGGTATGGTTCAGGAGGGGGGTGCTCTCTCGTCCCCCCCTCTTTTCCTGCGGCCTTCCAGGTTGCGTGCTCGGATAAGGGTCTGGTATGGATTTTTGGGGGGACCGCACACTATTTTTTTTTTTAATTTTGGAGCAGGATTCCCGTTAAAATCCATACTTAATTTACTAAAAAAAAAAACACACACACTGTGTATTGCCTCTCAAAAACAGAAAAATGTAACATACCTGACAGAGTAGAAGTATTCCTCATCTCTCTCATCTATATACTCACACAGTTCTTCTTCTTTACTGAGATTGAAGCCACACTTGGTTTCTACTTGTTTGCCTGGACTAGTGAATTTGCACAAGTAGCCAACATTACCATACCAGCTATTTCGTGACTTCCACTTTGCTGAAACGGCTTCACTTGGGTGCATTAGGAACAATGTTACCACTACTTTACCTTCCCAAAATAAGGTGAATTGAACATGGTATGTTCCATTTTTAAAGTCTTCAATTCTTCCAGAAGCTCTCGCTTGCGTATCAGGATTGGAAATTATTGCTCTCAGATAATCTCCTCCATAGGCTTTCTTTTGGCCTAAATGATCATATGCATCAAATTGTACTATTAATTCATCCCCAACACAATACTTTTCTTTGGGACTTTTTATGTACATTTTGCTCTTTTTGGTACTTGTTGTGTTGTCGATATGGGCAAAAGTCACTTTAGGCATCTTCTGATCTATATGATTGAATATCTCATTGACCAGCTTCTGAATTTCTGATTCTTTTTCTATTTTGTTGACTGTAGGTGTATGTGTCTCTATGGTAAAACACTGTAAAAACAAAAAAAGAATTAAATAATTATATACATTACAGAGTTAAAATTTTATATGCAAATTACAGAATTTTAGCAGAATTGTATATCTAAAGAAATTTTAACAGAATGCAGGAAAACAAGAAAGTGTCAAAAATGAAATATTAGAAATAGTTTCTGGGTTCACTGAACACTGAGGGCTGTGGTGAACAGGATGCATTTGTTCACATCCTAAGTTTAAATTGCCTAGGTTAGTGGACAGTACCTAAATTGACTTATCCTTGGAATTTTAGTACTGCTTTTTCTGGTTCAGTTTATTATAGCACTAAAAAATTGTATTTTCTTTCTGCTGAATAAATGATGTATTGGGTTCCTTCATTAAGCTGACAGTTTTCCCACTATAACACCCTTTTCATTAGGACAGAACATCATTAGGAAGTTTGGGGACATAAAAGTTTTTGTATTATTTCACATATTTAAAAGAGAAGTATGTTTTTTTTTCAGATTTAGACTTACCTAGGTGGCTACAGCATCGGTCTAATGCTGCATTTGTCCCCCGTCGTCTCTAACACTGAGAGCCAAGCGATCTAACACCGCAGTTCACTTGGTTCTCAGTGCTCCCCGAGCTCTCTGCTCTGCCCCCCTACTCATTCACAGGAGCACTGGACTGTGGAGGGGGTGGGAGCACCCAGCTCAGCCTCTTAGCTATGAGAGGCTGAGCCGGGTGCCCGTCCAGGCATGTGGGCGGACCCTGACTTCAGTGTTGCGATCTTGCCCGAGTCTGGACTGGCTCTGTGACTTCAGCAGACAGCGGACTTCAGCTGTCTGCTGAAAATGGGTCACAGGAGTGCAAAACAAACTGCACCCCTGTGATCCACAGGAGAAGTACAGCCAAAATAACTCAGGCTGTACTTCTTCAACGAGGTGGAAAAGATAGGGGCATATACTAAAATACAACACATCCTCTGTTATCCGGCTAATCTCAATTGCATTTGCCCAAATTTACTTTTTGAACATTTGTCAGGTATTATTAGGAGTTATTGTTAATGTGTTGTCTGAGAATTGTTTGCTGTGTTACAGCGATCTATCTGAATACGAGTACTCCACTGATCCATCTATCCCTGAAGTCTGGTGCTCTCAATCCAGCATGTGTGGAAATATGTGCTATGTGTATCGCAATTGACGTCTTTATGTGTAGGCACCCCTAACGCATGGGTTTATGCCATGCTGTGTTTTGGCCTAGGCCGACAAGGCCCAGGCCTAGGGTGGCACTTTGTGGGGGGAGGCAAAAAAGCCACACCCGCACGGAAAAGGCACCCGCACCCTCCTCCCGCATGCGGTACCACCATCAGGGGAGTAAAGCTGAAGAGTGCAGTGGCGTTGCGGGTGCAGAGGGGGCCAGGTAGCAGTATTAGCAGGAGCCGTCAAGCCACCCCCCCCGGTAAAGCCGTGATTCTCTCTCTGATTGGCCCTCTGCTGTGGCCAATCATGGGGAGGGAAACAGCGGGCAGGAAGCTGGGCGGTGGGGCAGCGAACCCAATTAGAGCCGCTCTCTCTCTTCTCCCTTCGGCTGACAGAAAGGGGAGGGGGGCAAGGGGGGGAGATACACAGACAGTTCGCAGCTCTCCTCTCCCTGTCACAGCACTGCTGCTGAGTTCCCTGGCAAATGGAGCAGCAGCGGTGTGGCAAGGAGAGGAGAGTTGCGGGCTGTCTGTGCATCTCCCCTGCTCACCCCCCCTCCCCTTTCTGTCAGCCGAAAGGAGAAGAGAGAGCGGCTCTAATGGGTTCGACGCGGCACCATGATTGGCCACAGCAGAGGGCCAATCAGAAGACACTGGGGGGTATCATGGGAAATGTAGTCCCTGAAGAGTGGCAGCACCAGTGTGTCCACAGACACCATGCTACAGCCCCCAGCATGCATGCACTCTGTTGGGGGGGGAGCCTGGAAACCAGAAAAAAGCTGAGGAATTGGGTGTTACAAGAGGAGAAAAAGAGAGTATTGTGCTTGGGAAAGCCAGAGAGGGAGCCACACTGTACCTGCGCCACCAGGGAGGGAGCCACGCTGTACCCGCACCACCAGAGAGAGAGCCATGCTGTACCCGCACCACCAGAGAGAGAGCAATGCTGTACCCGCACCACCAGAGAGAGAGCCACGCTGTACCCGCACCACCAGAGAGAGCTACGCTGTACCAACACCACCAGAGAGGGAGCCACGCTGTACCCACACCACCAGAGAGCCACGCTGTACCGGCACCACCAGAGAGAGAGCCATGCTGTACCCACACCACCAGAGACAGAGCCATGCTGTACCCGCACCACCAGAGAGAGCCAGGCTGTACCCGCACCACCAGAGAGAGCTACGCTGTACCCACACCACCAGAGTGGGAGCCACGCTGTAAACACACCACCAGAGAGCCATGCTGTACTGGCACCACCAGAGAGAGAGGCACGCTGTACCCGCACCACCAGAGAGGGAGCCACGCTGTACTCACACCACCAGAGAGGGAACCATGCTGTACCCACAACACCAGAGAGGGAGCCACACTGTACCTGCGCCACCAGGGAGGGAGCCACGCTTTACCCGCACCACCAGAGAGAGAGCCATGCTGTACCCGCACCACCAGAGAGAGAGCCATGCTGTACCCGCACCACCAGAGAGAGAGCCACGCTGTACCCGCACCACCAGAGAGAGCTACGCTGTACCTGCACCACCAGAGAGGGAGACACTCTGTACCCACACCACCAGAGAGAGAGCCATGCTGTACCCGCACCACCAGAGAGGGAGCCATGCTGTTCCCGCACCACCAGGAAGGTAGCCACGCTGTTCCTGCACCAGAGAGGGAGCCACGCTGTACCCGCACCACCAGAGGGGGAGAAAGACGGAGCCACTGCCAGGGTAAAGACATACTACACTACTGACTAGAGTCACCTGAGCAACCCAGATTGAGCGAAAGTCCAGCCAGAGGGATCACTGTTGCTGTTTCACCGGGTTGGTAAGAGGGCCTGTTGGCCATTATCCATTACTGTTTCCAGGGACTGAGCCATTAGGAAGTACCTAACTTGATATCCTCTGGGCCTTATTGACCGCCACAATGAGCTCCAACGCTGGGCCTCCGGTCTAAAAATAGGGGGGGTGGCACAATTTTTATTGCACCAAGTGACACCAACCCTAGTGATGCCACTGTCCCAGAGCTCAGTGCCACAACAAGTTCCGGCACTGTGCTTCGGTAACTGGCCAGACAGGAGTGTGCTAGTGTGGGCACCCAAGACACTTGCCGCCCGGGGTCACACAAGCGGCGAACGGCTTTCCGTAGCAGCCTACACCTCTCTCCCCACTGTCAGCCACACACACTCTTCAGCTCCTCCTCTACTCCAATGTTCTAGTATACACAGCCAGGAGGAGGAGGAGCCACAGAGGAGGGACACAACTTCAGTGCAAGAGTCGCGCTGCTGGTCTGAGGTCTGTGTATAGTTTACAGTGGAGGGGGACACAGTAACTGGGAAGGGGGGGCAGATAACAGATGCACACCTGGAGTAATGGGAGGGGGGTAAAGGGATATGTGCTGGGTGCTTTGGGAGGGGAGAGGATATGTGCTAGTGGGGGGGTCTGATCCTTCCCCCACCACTAGCACATGTCCTCTCCCCTCCCAAAGCACCCAGCACATATCCCCTTACCCCCCAAATGAAAAGATGCCGCATCCTCTGTCCTCCTCCTGCGGTGTCCCTCTCTGTCCTCTTCCCGCGGCGTCCCTCTGTCCTCCTCCCATGAAGATGACAGGGCAGATCTTAAAAAGGAAGGGGTGTGGCCTTGAAGGAAGGGGTGGGTCATAGGGAGTGCGCAAGTTTAGTCAGGCCTAGGGCAGCACAAAACCTAAATACACCACTGGGTTTATGCTTGTATGAGAATATATGTGGGGGTGGGGGGGGGGTTCAAAAATGTTTAGGGGAGATTTTATTTGCTTGAGTGTAACTTACATTTTTTACAATTTAAAAACTATTTTTGTTACTTTGTGTTATTTTTTTATTACATAAAGGACAAAAAGTCCCCTTGTGATGATTTTTTGGTGAAAGGTTCTCTTTCAGGAGACATTCGAAGTCTAAAAAAACCCTGCATGTCTCCTCTGTGCTCCACTGAATGTAATGCAATGCAGATCGCATTGCGTTACATTCGTTACCAGCCATGCTGGTCAGGGAGACTGACAGGCGGACCCGGAAGTGACGGCAAACACGTAGCTTTAAAGGTCAGCAACAAGAAGTGGAAGAGAGTGGACATGGGTCTGGTCAACTCCCTCCTCCCTACCTGTTGGCAGATGCAATGCTGGTCCTGGGCTTGCAGATGGGCAAGCGGAACCAGGGATACATAGTGGGGGGGAGGGCGCATGTGCAGGGGGGGGCACATTTCTGGGGGTTTGTCGAAGCAATCAGGCAGCTGCTGGAATGCTTCCTCCTGACAGGCAGGAGTCTGCTTGTTGGATTTGCACACCATATGTGTAACCCCCCCCCCCGTTTATATGACGTACGGGCCTGGCAGTGAAAGGGTTAAAGTCGTACCAAACACAAAAGAAACAAATTATTATATTGCAGCTTACCATTTATTAGATGCAATGGCTGCATTTTCCTTTTTAGGCTTTGTTTCTTTTATTTTCATCTGGTGATCCAGCCAGTAAGTGTTATAATGTGAAGTGCTTATGCGCTGCTATGTAAATAGTAGTGAATAAAATAATAAGGAACTGCTGCACGATTACTAGCATAACTCATGCCACTCTAAATGCATATGCAAAAGAAAGGAATAGTGCGCTATTCAACAAAGGAAAAAAGACATACATAAATTCCTTGAATAAAATGCCAAGGACAATCATTAGTGCTAAACATAAATACATACAATATATCAATAGTTGAATGTAAGCGTATAAGACAAAACGTCCAGTGATTGTAAAGTCCACTTCAATAAACAATATTAGAGGTGAAAGTAAAACACAGATGATAGCCATCTACTGTATGTGCAGACAGCTATGTGTCAGAAACAGCTTCCAGCAAACACCTATAGGTGCAATGCCCGCTCACCTTGCTCCATGACCCACCACAGGTCATACTGCACCTTTTTTACACAAATCTTGAGTTGCTAACTTGATGTGTCTCCAAATAGATGGCTTCCTTTTGTACTCTTCCTTTTTCGTTGTAGGTAACTCCACTAGGGACCGGGTACTCAGAATACACAAAGGAATAGCCTATTATGCTATACAAAACATTTTTCTTTAATAGATTAAAAATACTTACAGGAATTTTTCTTGTTCATAACATATATAACATCCAAAGAACAATAGCGGCTGATCGCCTCCTCACCACGGACTTACGGGTCTCGGAGACAGTGGCGTCATTTCCGGTGTCTCCGAGATGGATGGATATCACATGTTTTTGCTTTCACCTTTAGCCTGGGTTCACACTAGTGCGATCTCAGAGATCGCATGTGATTCGCCCCCGCACCGTAGGTGCCGATCACATGCGATCTCTGAGAAATGCAGTTGTATGGCTGAACTCGCATTGGATACGCACAGAAAATAGTGCAGGGACTTGTTTTTCCCCGCATTACAATCGGATCGCATGGGTGTTCTCACCTATGCAATCCGATTCCTGTGCGAGTTCAAAGTTCGCACTGCGATCTGTGAATTAAACTGAGGGAGTCAAAGTTAACGACACCCGCAGCGGTTCGCAGAAGGCAGTGTGAACTGCCTGCGGGAGAGGAGCGATGCGGGAACCAGCGCTGGAATCGCACTGGTTCCCGCATCGCACATATGTGAACCCAGTCTTAATATGTTTTTTTTTTAAGTGGACTTTATAATCACTGGATGTTCTGTCTTATACTCTTACATTCATTTATTTATATATTGTATATATTTATGTTTAGCACCAGGCCAGTGTTTTTGAAAATAACAAGCTCTCCAGCAGATTTTATCAGTTAGGCCTTGTTTACACTTGGTCAAAATACTGACACTGAACAAATGCACCTATTTTTTTGGGGGGGGAACAAGGCCTATCGTGTCACAAACTCATGTCAGCGTGTTTATGGTACGTTACCATAGACTTGAATGGAAGGACTTGAGATGCTTCAACTCCTTTCAAATTCGACATGTAGCTTCATTTTTGAAGAGCAGAAATGCGAACACTTTATTATGTTCATAATGTGAACAGCTCTGTGCACTGTCCATATTATCAGTTGAAGACTGCTTTACTAGGCATTTGAAGAGCATTAAAAATGCATCTCAAACACCTGCTTTTAATGGCAGGGTGAACAGCACCTTACAGAGATTAGACAAACCATATACTGTAACACTATCAGGGGTGCTTACAATGATCAGCTTTTATGTTTTTTGTAACTGCTTATAAAGTGTGAGCTGGAGTTTGGTTTCACTACAATACATCTAACACTTCCCTTCCCCAGACTGACAATGCTGCCATCCAATGGTGCCCCTATGCTTCTTCATCCAAAGTGGGGACACTCTAAGGCAATTTTGCCACGATTGTCACCTGACAAATCACAGTAAAATCGCGCAAATAAAATCATTGATGCCTGTCGCCCCAAAGAAGTTCAGGAGCTTCTTTGGGGCGACAGGCGCCCCACGATCCTGTTTGCACAATTTTACTGCGATTCGTCAGGTGACAATTGTGGCAAAATCATGCCGCGATTTGGGTGCAATTCAAAGTAACAAAGATTGCAAGGGCGTCCTGCGATTTGCAGCGACTTGGAATCGTGATGATTCCGCCCGCATTCCGGAACGCCATAGTATGAACAGAGCCTTTGGCTCGATTCACATCTATACATGTTGTTTTTGAGCGTTTCTGCAGTGCTTTTTGCAGTGTTTTACTGCGATTTTGCCGCGTTTTTACAGCGATTCCCATTTTGCTTTTTTTGTGCTTTTTTTGGGGGTGAAAATTTGTTGGGCAGATTAAAAAATGCTAATTGCGGCAAAAATCACTGTAAAAAACACAGTAAAAACGCACTATATGCTTTTCTGCAGCTTCTTTATTGAAGTCTAATGAACTAAAAATGCATTTAAAAAAGTCCCTGACCCTTTTTAAAATGCAGAGGCACAAAAATGCATTAATGTGAACGTGTTCTATAGGAACCCATGTTAAAAAAAAGTCCTGCGTTTCTGCAAAAAGCATGAAAAAAACGCATTTGTGTGAATGGAGCCTAATGCAGGAGATATTTTACTGGCCAGATCACCAGGTGAAAACAGAAAGAAAAAAAAAAGAAAATGAATGCATATCTCCAAACTTTTTGAGATGGGAATGAGGGACACCTATTAGCAAAACTATGTAGGCATAGGACATGTCACTTTAAAAAGGAGAATTATACTTTAAATAAAAATAAAAAAGAAGATTAGTTAAGTCCACAAGTGTGTTTTTTTTACCACTGCTATACTTTTATGCTGGCTTTTGATATTTACAAATGCAGCATACAAATTTAGAAATTGGATTGTAAAGCACTGACACTTTTTGAAAGATAAATATTGCATTTTACTATATAGATCAGACCAAAATGAGGGACAAATGAGGAGGAAAGAGGGACATTTTTCCAAATCAAGGACAGTCCCTCGAAATCAGGGACAGTTGGGAGCTATGCAAATGATAATGAGATCTTCCAGAACATTACAGACAGGGTTAATTTTGGTAAACATTCCCCAGCCCCTTCCTTAACATTGCAAAGCATGAGAATACTTCAGTTTTGTATTTTTCAGAAAAAAATCAAGTAAAACTTTAGCAGCAATTTTATATATTTGTTTAAAGATATGCTATGTGAATAGGAACATGTAACAAATATACAGCAAGTTTTATCCTAATTTGGCTGCAAAAGTGGAAATGCATTACCTAAAGACTTAGAGTGGTCTTCAGATGCATGTTGTTACTTGGTGTGTTCCTTTGCCTTTCTCTGCACCATCATTGACACTTGCTCTGTGACCTGCTTTGACTTCCCACTTCAGCCTTTCATCTGAACCTGTTACAATTACCAATTCTATGATTTCCTTCCGACTATAGGAGAGATTTACTAAAACTGGAGAGTGCACAATCTGGTGCAGCTGTGCATAGAAACCAATCAGCTTCTAACTTCATTTTGTTTAATGAAGCTTTGACAATAAAGCGCAGAAGCTGATTGGTTTCTATACACAGCTGCACCAGATTTTACACTCTCCAGTTTTAGTAAATCACCCCTAATCTCTGTGCTTGTTAATTCTGCTTTTTTTTCCTTGTCCTGTGACTTCTTACCAACTTGGTAGTCAGCTGCTCATCTGCTACTGAATTTGTCCTGTGCCCTGACCACCTTCATGCTTTGAAAGCTGCTGTCTACCAGTGCTGCAGTTGCTGGGTGCTGCTTTCCTTCTGCATGTACATGTATCACCAGCAAGTCAAAGTTATAGTCATGCCTGCAACACACTGCCTGTTATCACACATGAGTGCATGAACCCGAAGTCTACAATTAACAAACATGTCTAATATACATTTATACACCTACTGGCACCTTATGAATGGAGGTGGAAGGTATAGTCCAGTTAAATCATGGCTATAATAATGTATACAGCAGATAATGGGCTAAGGTAATAATTACATTTAAAAAAATTATCAGTCTATTAATGTTACCTTTTTTGTTTTTTGATTGTAAATCAGGCTTAAGAGAAGACAAAATACAGTAGCCATAATTAGTAGACTCTTATATGTTAGCACAATTGTCATTCTATCTGCTGGAAGAGAGGGTGAGAAAAAAAAAGAGGAAATTGCTTGTTAAAAATGATATACATGCATTCTATATTAAAACAGCAAAGGTAATATACAAACAACACTTACAATGTTCTTGGTTTGAAGTGTTCTGTGAAGTAGTCAACGTCTTTATGACATTCAGATGAAGGTACAGAGCAGTGGTTACACCTGTCACAATTTCAAGCAAAGGGTGTGTACTCAACTCACAATTAGATCACTTCAAAGCCTTTACCAGACAAAGCTATTATTTGTTTAACTGAAAAAAACAAAATGTATGACAACATTCCATTCTTGAATGTGAAGATTGAAGAAGTCTTAAATTCTGTGTAGCTGTTTTACTTGTTGCACTTGTTACAGTTGAACAATGGGTTAGGAAAGTGTATCCATTGGTTACGGAGTCATCTCTAGAGCAGCAAACAAATCTCCTTTTAGAATAAACAGTTATAGGGGGCTTTGAAAAATAAAAATGGATACACATTTGCAATGGTTAACATATCACATCATGCACACTAAGTGGAGCAAATTTATAAAGCAGTGAATTTGAATTTTGAATCAATCACTATAATTTAAAACAAACAATGGTTCACCTGAAGTGAATGTTTGGTGAATGTCACTTTCACTTCTTCATAAATATACCACTTAAAGAGGAGTTCCGCCCCCCCCCCCCAGCAAAAAAATTAAAATTCAGCAGCTACACATTCTGTAGCTGCTGACTTTTAGTATAGGTTCACACTTGTGCGACCACAGACATCGCATGTGATTCACACCCACACTGCGGTGCTGATCACATGCAATGTCTGTGCAATGCCAGTTCAGCCATACAGTTGTATGCCTGTACTCGCATTGCATTCACAGAAAAAAAGTGCAGGGACTTTTTTTGTACCACACTGGAATCGGATCGCATTGGTGTTCTCACATATGCGATTTGATTCCTGTGTGAGTTCACAGTTCACACTGTGATCTGTAACCCGATCTGGAGGTGTCATTAACAATGTATTGACACTTGCAGCGGTTCACAAAGGGCAGTGTGAACTACCCGCGGGAGAGATGCAATGCGGTAACCAACGCTGTAATCGTGCTGGTTCCCGCATCGCAAAAGTATGAACCTAGGCTTAATATTAGGACACTTACCTGTCCTGGAATCCAGCGATGTCGGCACCCCAGCTGATGTTTCCATCACTCTTGTGGTTGCTGCCACTGCCATTCGTGGTAAGGTAAGCTTTTCGGCTTCACAGCCAGTTCCCTACTGCACATGCGTGAAGCGTGATGTGCTTTCTGAATGGCCTGAAGTCTGTATATTTATGTTATATGAAATAATATTGCACCGCAACCCAAACCATGTAATCTGAAGGATAATAAACACAATCTATATAAGTGATCATCAATTGAAAACAGAGAAATCATACAATTATAAATTCATGAAGTGAAAAAAAAAAAAAAAAAAAATATGTATATATATATATATATATATATATATATATATATATATATATATATATATTACACCAAGTCAGAAATTCAGAAATTAATATATAAATTAAATACATAAATGAATGCAAATCATATGAAAGTCCACCAATATTGTGTATCAGCCACAATGACGAAAGTGCATCAAACATGAGTGTTTGAATCAAAATGCATGTGCAGAAAAATTTGCTCCATCGCTGTGCTCCACCACCAGTTCATGCTGCCTTTTACATAATATAAAGACCCCCACAATGGTAAGGTCAGTCATAGCCTCCCCAGATCCCTAGGTAATATCACTGCAGTGATACTCCAAGGACATTCCGAGAGCACAACAAACAGGTTTCACTCCATTCCACAATACTATTACCTTCCCACTTAGCAAGGGATATAAGAAATGAAAACTTATAGTGTAGTATACCAAACACTCTGGTATGTCATTAACCAAGTAAAATAATTACTCACCAAGGAGGTGCCCTCTATAATCCAGTGCACTAGATAAAGATTGCCAGTTTAACATCAACAAAATCTCACTATATCTGTAAATAGAATTGGGTTAATGGGGATGGAAAATTACTATACCTTTGAAATTGAAATAATAGGCAAACAAAGAAATTTAATACCATAATATTGACATTCCAAGAGGTACCAAGAAATTACAAAAAAAAACAACTTTTGTTTACTTAGTTTTAAAATGTTTTTAGTTGTTATTTGAGCTTTTTTAGACAACAAAGCACAGCAAATGAAAATTTTAAAGAGACAGTGTATAAGCGGTTTCGCATTTCTCTCTTCATTTTTATTTGTTTGATTTTTTAACATATAACAATAAAATATGTCAAAAAGATATTTAAAATCTAAAAAAGAATAAGGACAAAACAGAGCAGCTACAAACACAAGCAGTTGAACTGAAGGGGCCCAAGATGATATGCCTCCTGGGGGCAAGACAAGAATGTCAAACGACAAGACGAACAATAGATCTTTAGTAAGGACTGTATTTATCAACAACTAGGGATAAGTGAAAGATTTGCACTTTGATATTCTGTATTTCAATTTTTTTACGGTTGCAGCAGTAAGAGAATATTCATTGATCTAATTATATGCACTTCCAGACCTTTTCTGGAACTTTTTGTTTCCAAATTTAAATTAGTATTTTTTGCTAGAAAATTACTTAGAACCCTCAAACATTTATATATATATATATATATATATATATATATATATATATATATATTTTTTTTTTTTTTTTTCAACAGAGACCCTAGAGAATAATATGGCAATTGTTGCATCGTTTATGTCACATTGTATTTGTGCAGCGGTCTTTCAAACTCAATTATTTTGGAAAAAATACACTTTAATGAATTAAAAAACTAAAAAAACTAAAGTTAGTCTAATTCGATTTGGGTTTGGCCCCTCCTTTATTAGTTGGGTGAAGCTACTATATAATGAACCAAGAGCAAAAATTAAAATTAACAACGAATATTCGGAAGTGTTCCAGTTGGAAAAAGGGACGAGACAGGGTTGTCCCCCGTCTCCCCTATTGTTCGCCCTAGCAATAGAACCCCTAGCAATCATGACTAGATCAAGGCCAGACATACAGGGGTTCCGGCGCCAGCTAGAAGAGGACAGGATAGCACTGTTTGCAGATGAAGTCCTGTTTTTTCTTGGGGACGTTGAAACCTTGCTAAACCCAGTGATACAAATGGTGGGTGAGTTTGGGCGCTTTTCCAGTCTGGTCATCAATTGGGATAAGTCGGCTTTGTTACTGATCGACCCATTTGGTGATCAGATACCACTGGGAATTTCCCACCTGAACGTAGTGGCCAAGTTGAAATACCTGGGTGTTTGGATTACGAGTGATATAAACCCGTGTGCTAATAATGACTTAGCCCCATTGTTATTGAAATGAAAACAAAAGGGGAGACACTTGGTACCATTTCCCCATTGCAGGGCATGGTAATTTAATAAAGATGATATGGCTACTGCAGATATTGTACACGTTTCACAATTCTCCGACCTGGATAGGTCAAAAGTGGTTTAAGAAAATAGAATCCCTTTTTAGGGAATTCATTTGGAAAAAGGGCCAATCTAGGATGAGTTTGCAAATGTTGCAATTACCGATTAAAGATGGTGGTATGGTGATTCCGCACCCAAGACTATATTTTTTGTCATCTCAGCTGCAACACCTAGTGGGCTGTGGAACCCTAGGTGGCGGGAATTCTAATATTAGAATGATGATAAAGGGGGTCCCACACAACACACTAGTGGAGGCATTAGAGGCAGACCCCTTTACTCATAGATGCCCGACGATAAAATTAGTTAGTAAAGTGTGGCAGGTAACGAAGGCACTAATGGGGTACAATGGGGTAACAGAATATACCCCTTTATGGCATAACAAAAACTTGGCTGAAATAAGGGGTATAGAGAGACCCTGGGAATGGGAAAGGCTAGGTATTAGCCGTCTGATTCAGTTATACGAGGGCAACCTTATAAAGTCTTTTTTAGATCTAAGACGGGAATTTAACATATCAAACAAGGCGTTCTATAAATACCTGCAGATTAGACATGCCATTTAAGCACAGTTCAGGTCTCAAATTATAGAATGGACCCAGATCCCCGTACTCCTGAAAATCATCAATTCAGCCTCTACTAAAGGTTTAATTTCTAAGATGTATGCTAGTCTGGGGGAGAGAATTATAAGCGTGGTGGGTCCTCTTAAGACTAAAGAGGGGTGGGAGAGAGATGTAGCGACAATAACTATGGCACAATGGGACAAGATCTTAGAACAAGGAGCACTGGTCGCGATCTCCCCTTCGCAGAAGCTTTCCCATATGTTTTTAATCCATAGAGTCTATTATACCCCCCAAAAAATGTTTAAACTCGGATAGAAACAAAATGATGAGTGCCCCAGGTGCAAAGCGACAGGAGACCTCATTCATATGGTATGGAAGTGTCCAAAGCTCTTTAGATACTGGGGGGAGATAATTACCAGGATAAATAAAACCTTTAGGAGCTCATTAGAACCTGAGGCCAAGACATGCCTATTAGGGTGCTTGGAAGAAGATAGAGTACTGCCCGGTACTACCGAAGCAGTGTTGAGATGTCTGTTCCAAGCGAGAAAATTAATTGCACAGAAATGGCAGGCTCAGACCCCCCCCAACGGTGGAGAACTGGATTGAAGCTATCAATTCTATGGTTTGGAGCGAGAGAGTGTTGTATTTTAGACAGGACAACCTCAGAAAGTTTGAGAAGATGTGGAGACCTTGGCTGCAGGAGATGGGATGTCCCTTATGAGGGGATGACAGCGAGCTGAGGAGAATTCTCTCCTGCCTGCCGCCAGGCCCCCATCTCCATCTTTTCTCCTTTTCTCTTTTTTCTCTCTATCCTGTGGTCTCTTCCATACAGTGGGGATGGAAATTATTCAGACCCCCTTAAATTTTTCACTCTTTGTTATATTGCAGCCATTTGCTAAAATCATTTAAGCTCATTTTTTTCCTCATTAATGTACACACAGCATCCCATATTGACAGAAAAACACAGAATTGTTGACATTTTTGCAGATTTATTAAAAAAGAAAAACTGAAATATCACATGTTCCTAAGTATTCAGACCCTTTCCTCAGTATTTAGTAGAAGCACCCTTTTGATCTAATACAGCCACGAGTCTTTTTGGGAAAGATGCAACAAGTTCTTCACAACTGGATTTGGGATCCTCTGCCATTCCTCCTTGCAGATCCTCTCCAGTTCTGTCAGGTTGGATGGTAAACATTGGTGGACAGCCATTTTTAGGTCTCTCCAGAGATGCTCAATTGGGTTTAAGTCAGGGCTCTGGCTGGGCCATTCAAGAACAGTCAGGGAGTTGTTGTGAAGCCACTCCTTCGTTATTTTAGCTGTGTGCTTAGGGTCATTGTCTTGTTGGAAGGTAAACCTTTGGCCCAGTCTGAGGTCCTGAGCACTCTGGAGAAGGTTTTCGTCCAGGATATCCCTGTACTTGGCCGCATTCATCTTTCCCTTGATTGCAACCAATCATCCTGTCCCTGCAGCTGAAAAACACACCCACAGCATGATGCTGCCACCACTATGCTTCACTGTTGGGACTGTATTGGACAGGTGATGAGCAGTGCCTGGTTTTCTCCACACATACCGCTTAGGATTAAGGCCAAAAAGTTCTATCTTGGTCTCATCAGACCAAAGAATCTTATTTCTCATCATCTTGGAGTCCTTCAGGTGTTTTTTAGCAAACTCCATGCTGGCTTTCATGTGTCTTGCAATTAGGAGAGGCTTCCTTCGGGCCACTCTGCCATAAAGTCCTGACTGTTGGAGGGCTGCAGTGATGGTTGACTTTCTTTAACTTTCTCCCATCTCCCAACTGCATCTCTGGAGCTCAGCCACAGTGATCTTTGGATTCTTCTTTACCGCTCTCACCAAGGCTCTTCTCCCCCAATAGCTCAGTTTGGCCAGACGGCCAGCTCTAGGAAGGGTTCTGGTCGTCCCAAACGTCTTCCATTTAAGGATTATGGAGGCCACTGTGCTCTTAGGAACCTTAAGTGCAACAGAATTTTTTTTGTAACCTTGGCCAGATCTGTGCCTTGCCACAATTCTGTCTCTGAGCTCTTCAGGCAGTTCCTTTGACCTCATTATTCTCATTTGCTCTGACATGCACTGTGAGCTGTAAGGTCTTATATAGACAGGTGTGTGGCTTTCCTAATCAAGTCCACTCAGTATAATCAAACCCAGATGGACGCAAATGAAGATGTAGAACCATCTCAAGGATGATCAAAAGAAATGGACAGCACCTGAGTTAAATATGAGTGTCACAGCAAAGGGTCTGAATACTTAGGACCATTTCAGTTTTTTTTTTTAATAAATCTGCAAAAATGTCAACAATTCTGTGTTTTTCTGTCAATATGGGGTGCTGTGTGTACATTAATGAGGAAAAAAAATGAACTTAAATTATTTTAGCAAATGGCTAATACTGAATACTCTCTGTCCCCACTGTGTATAATACAGTTGAGTATATAGTGCAGATAGTGTAGTATATATAATAGAGTTCAGAGTATATAGTGCAGTTAGGGTAGTATATACAATACAGTTCAGAGTATATAGTGCAGTCAGTGTAGTATATACACAATACAGTTCAGAGTATATAGTGCAATCCGTATAGTATATGTAATACAGTTCTAAGTATATAGTGCAGTCCGTGTAGTATACATAATACAGTTAAGAGTATATAGTGCAGTCCGTATACTATATATAATACAGTTCATTACTACACTAAAAAGGTGCCCACGGTTCCTGCCTGCAATAGGCAGTTGCTAAGGCCTGGCTGAGCCAGTGTCAGGCCTAACTATGCGGTGCTAGCTGTGCCTGGGAGTTCAAGCAAGAAGAGTGCTGGAGGAGCTGAGGAATAATGGTCTGCAGTAAGAGTTGTGCTGGAGGAAGAGAGATCTGTATATACAGGAGGGTATACAAGTTGTTCCAATTCTTTGTTCTAAAAGTCCTCCCAATCGATTATTCTAAAATTCAATGGAAATCCCATATTTCCTTTACCCCATCCAAGTTCAATCCCCTCAATAAAACAAAAAAAACAAAACAAAGCTAATGTACTGTTCATTGCCTTGGAGTGACTGAGGACTTGAATGCCGGGCTGGGCAGGGTGACGGGTGGGCCACAACACTTAGCAGCCCTTACAGGGGTACCGCTACATATATAATACAGTTCGGAATATATAGTGCAGTCCATATAGTATATATAATACAGTTCAGAGTATATAGTGCAGTCCGTATAGTATATATAATATAGTGGAGAGTATATAGTGCCATCAGTGTAGTATATATAATATAGTGAAGAATATATAATACAGTACAGGGTACCCGGGTCCCTGTGCACTTTTTTTGGCAATAACTTGCATATACAGTAAGCCTTTAAAATGTGCACTGATTTTTCATGTTTGTGTCCCATAGACTAGAATATTTTGGCTGTTCTGGTGCAAACTGAACCGGGGGGGTGTTCTGACCATCCCTACCCATTCACAAAGGGGTGGGGGGGCAGGATCTGGGAGCCCCCTTGTTAAAGGGGGCTTACATATTCCGATAAGCCCCCCACCCGCAGACACTTACAACCACTGGCCAGGGTTGTCAGGAAGAGGCCCTTGTTCCGATCAACATGTGGACAAAGGACTTTGGGGGCACCCCAAAGCACCCACCCCATGTCGAGGGCAAGAGGCCTGGTATGGATCAGGAGGGGAGGGTGTTTGCTCGTCCGTCCCTCTTTCCTGGCCTGCCAGGCTGCTTGCTGGGGGGGAGGCACGCCAATTTTTTTTACATTTTGGCATGGAGTTCCCCTTAAAATCTGTACCAGACCCGAAGGGCGTGGTATGGATTTTGAGGGGGATCCCAAGCCGTTTTTTCATAATTCTGTCATAGGGTTCCCCTTAACCACTTCAATACACTGTATTATATACTCTGCACTGTATTATATATACTACACTGTTGGCACTATATACTCTCCACAGTAATATTATATATATATATATATATACACACACACACATACATACATACATACATACATATACACACACACACACACACATATACATACACACTGTATATTATAACCCTGAGTGTTGTGGCCCACCTGTCACCCTGCGCAGTCCGGCATTCAGTCCTCAGTCAATCCAAGGCAATGAACAGTACATTAGCTTTGTTTTTATTTTTATTGAGGGGATTGAACTTGGATAGGGTATAGGAAGTATGTGATGCCCAGTGAATTTTAGAACGATCAATTGGTGAATTTTAGAGCAATCAATTGGGACAACTTATATACTCTCAGGTATATACAGGCTTCTCTTCCTCCAGCACAACCCTTACTGCAGACTATCACTCCTCAGCGCCCCCCAGCACTCTACTTGCATAAGCTCCCAGGCACAGCTAGCACCGCATGGTTAGGCCTGACATCGGCTCAGCCAGGCCTTAGCATTTGCCCTTTGCAGGCCCCTATAGTGTACCAAAATAGAAAGTCTCTGGTGCTAGCTGTCCTACATGCGACTACTAAGCCCAGTAAGCCATCTTCAGGCCCTGCCAGCCCTCCTGGCTGCAGCTGCCCTTCTCCACTGCCCATGACACCACAGTCCATTCCTCTGGTTCTGCACCCATCCCAGACTTCATCCTCCAGGCGTGCCTCTGAACTGTATTATATAATATCATATTATATATACTACACGGACTTCACTATATACTCTGAACTGTATTATATATACACACTATACAGACTGCACTATATACTTTGAACTATAGTAATATATATATATATATATATATATATATATATATATATATATATATATATATATATATATATATATATATATTTTACACACATTACACTGCCTGCACTGTATTATATATTCCCCACTGACTGCACTGTATATGCTGTATATATACTACACTGCCTGCGCTCGAATTTGCCACAAATGCCAAATTCTGCAAACAAATGAACACCCGATGATCGAGTTGAACATCGGGGACCATCTATATGAATGGGTATTGGGTACATTGTACCCCTACGCATTCACCAAAAAAATGTCAAAAAGTAAAAACCACAACAGACAGTTTTTGACAATTCCTTTATTAAAAAAAAAAAAACAAAAAAAAAAAACAAAAAGTGTCCCACGATGTCCATCCATCTTCAATCATGCCACTCGATGGACCCGAAAAATACAAAAGAAATTAAAAGCTCCACCTCGATGGGAGGCCTCCCAGTGACTGCTGTCTCTAGGCTTTGTCAGCTGTTATATAGGCAAGGGCGGGGCCACCCAGTGATGTAACCAAGTGACCCCGCCATCTTCTGGTGTCATGTGACATCATATGACTTCAGAGGGGGGCAGGGTCATCCAGTTACCTCAGCAGGTGGCCCCGCCCTTGCCTATAAGAGCTGTCAAAGCAAAAAGACAGCAGTCGCCTGGAGGCCTCCCATGGAGGCAGAGTTTTTTTTATCTTTTCTATTTTTTTGGGTCCGTCGGGCGGTGTGATTGACGATGGATGTTCATCGTGGGACATTTTTTTTTTTAATAAAGGAATTGTCAAAAACTATCTGTTGTGGTTTTTACTTTTTGACATTTTATTTGGTGAATGGGTAGGGCAGGGGTGTCCAAACTTTTTTCAAAGAGGGCCAAATTTGATGAAGTGAACATGCGTGAGGGTCGACCATTTTGCCTGACATTCTTTCAACCATTAAAATTCGGTCTAAATGTGTTCGTCCGAGCACTAATACACTGCCCAACAAGAATTCTCTTGCCTTTATGGCTTTGTGTGGTGAAGAGATGAGCTTGGGCGTGTTATTTAGATATATATATCTTTTGTGGCCCCCAACGAATCCCTGAGCACCGCTCAGGACTAAGGATGAGCTTGGGCGTGTTATTTGGACATACCGTATTTATCGGCGTATAACACGCACCTTCACTTTAAGAGAGAAGTTTCAGGAAAAAACTTAAATTTTTAATAAAGAACTGTAAAGCAAAAAAGGGGGCAGTGCCCATCTGCAGCCTCACTATTGCCATGAATTGCAGCCTCACCATTGCCATGAATTGCAGCCTCACCATTGCCATGAATTGCAGCCTCACCATTGCCATGAATTGCCACTCACCATTGCCATGAATGCAGCCTCACATGTGCCATGAATGCAGCCTTACCATTGCTATGAAAGCAGCCTCTGAATGCAGCCTCACTATTGCCATCAGTGCAACCTGATTGATGACCATCTGTAGCCTTTGAGGGGACAGGGAGGGATGAGCGCCAACAAATTACATACAGGAGAATCTCCTGTTTATACGGCAGCCTCTTTAATACAAAGTCCCGCCTCCTATGATGGACAGAACAGTCATCCAATGACAGCCCAGGAGATGGGACTTCCTATTACAGACACCGCCGAGTAAACAGACGGTGATCGTCCTGCCCCCTCCCTGTCCCCTTTCGAGGCAGCACAGATAAATACGGTATATATATTTTGTGGCCCTGTATATATATATACATATACACACATACAAATACACACACACACAAATTACATGGGGGACCACATTAAACTGGAAGACCCCGACAACCAATGGCCAGGGTTGTCAGAAAGATGCTCTTGTCCTCATCAACCAAGTCAATTTTTTTTTTAATTTTGGCATGGAGCTCCCCTTAATAACCATACCAGACCCAAAAGGCCTTGTATGGACTGGGGGGACCTTACAGCATTTATTTTATATATATTGCCGGGAGCCAGCAATACATTACAGCCACGAGCAAGTTTAGAAATGTAATTATTGCTGCGGCACTCTTCTGCACATCGCACAGATGAGCCACTTTACAGGCAGACTAAGGGGATCCCCCAGGCACGATATTTAAAGAAATATTTTATTTTTATTGTATCACTTTAAGCATTATTAAAATCACTGCTCCTGAAAACTTTTTCTTGCATTGATACATGTCCCCCAGGGCAGTACCCGGATCCCCATAAACTTTTTATTGCAATAACTTGCATACAAGCCTTTAAAATGAGGACTTTTGATTTTTCATGTTCGTGTCTCATAGATTTTAATAGGGTTCGCATGTTCGCTAGAACTTTTTGTCTGTTCGAGGTGTTCTGGTGCACACCGAAACGGCTGGTGTTTGGCCCATCCCTAATGGAGGGTAATTCATTTATGTTACCCAATGGCAACCTACATGTTGTTAAACAACATATAGATTGCCAAACTAAAGGCATGATATACATTATGTTTTGTCAGTGTGGAGCTTTCTACAATGGGAAGACTATTAAGTGCTAGAGATGGGCCCCCGGTTCGGTTCATGGTTAGGGATGGGCGAATAGTTCGGCCCGAGCATGAGTTCGGGTTGAACATTAGCCTGTTCGGCCATTTGCTGAACATCCGCATTTGCAGGGTGTTCACCCCAACAAATGCCCTGCAATGCACTGAGCGCTGCACAGTGCATTCTGTGCCCTAATTGGGCAAAGCTTTGCCCAATCAGGATGCAGTGTAAACTAGTTGTTAAGGAGCGGGGCCGGGAAGCCGGCTGCAGCGTTCTTAACAACCAATATGTCATCAGCTGTCAATGTGTTTCCCCCCCCAAAAAAAGAACACTTTTTTTTTAAACGGCGTGGAGTTCCACCAACGTATATACCAGACCCTTATCCGAGCTTGCAGCCCAGCAGGTCAGGAAAGGGGAAGGGACAAGTGCGCGCCCCCCTCCTGAACCATACCAGGCCGCATGCCCTCAACATGGGGGGGTGGGTGCTTTGGGGCCCCTCTAGCCCCAAAGCACCTTGTCCCCACGTTTATGGGGACAAGGGCCTCTTCCCGGCAACCCTGGGCTGTGGTGGTCAGGGTCTGCGGGCAGGGGGCTTATCGTAATCTGGAAGCCCCTTTTAACAAGGGTCCCCCAGATCCCACCCCCCCAAGTGAATGGATATCGGGTACATCGTACCCCTACCCATTCACCAAAAAAGTGTCAAAAAGTAATAACCACAAGATACCGGTTTTAACAAATCCTTTATTAGAAAATAAAAAAAATAGTATCCCTTGTAAATCCATCTTCAATCACGATGCCGCCAGACCCAAAAAAAAAGAAAATAATAAAACCGCCCTCGCCTCCTGGGAGGCCTCCCATCGTATGCCCACTTTGCGCTTTGACATTTCTTATATAGACAAGGGACAGGGCCACCCGGCTAAGTCACGCATTGGCACTGCCCCCTTCTGACATCACATGACGTCAGAAGAGGCGGTGCCACCGAGTGAGGTAGCCGGATGGCCCCGCCCCTACACGCAGAGTGGGCATACGGCAGAAGGCCTCCCAGGAGGTGTGAGCGGTTTTATTTTTTTCAGTTCCGGCGGATGCTGTGATTGACGATGGATTTACATTGAGGGACACCATTTTTTTGTTTTCATTTTAATAAAGGACTTTTCAAAAACTGCTTCTTGCAACTTCTTGAATGATGTACATGATACCCATTCAGATGGGGGGGGGTGTGGGATCTGGGTGCCCCTTTGTTAAAGGGGCCGTCTAGATTCCGATAAGCCCCCTCGCCCGCAGACCGACAATCACAGCCCTTGTCCTCATGGGAATAAGGTGCTCTGGGGCAGGGGGGCAGAACCATACCAGGCCTCATGCCCATGTTGAGGGCATGTGGCCTGATATGGTTCAGAAGGGGTGGTGCTCGCTCGTCCCTTCTCCTTTCCTGACCTGTCGGGTTGCATGTTCGGAAAAGGATCTGGTATGGATTTGAGGGGGGGACCCCACACCAATTTTTTCTTTATTTTTTCAATAGCCAGGTGGCATCAGTTGTAACCGTGAGTCATTTTGAATGGATTTTTTCTTTAGAAATGTCATTTTTGCTGTAGCATGTTTTATTCATGCTACAGATGCACCACATTACAGGGGACCCCCCAGACACTATATTTAAAGGAATTTTTAATTTTTATTCTTGCACTTAAGCATAATTAAAATCACTGCTCCTAAAAAAAAAAAAACGATAGTTGTTTTTTTTTAATTCATACATGTCCCCCAGGGCAGTACCCAGACCCCCATACCCCTTTTATGGCCAATTACTTGCATATAAACCTTCAAAATGGGCACTTTTGATTTTTCCTGTTCGGCACTCAGACTTCAATAGGGTTTGCCGTTGAGGTTAGAACATTTCCTCTGTTCGGAAATTCTGCTGCGAACCGAACAGGGGGGTGTTCGGCCCATCCCTATTTGTGATTTGACTTTTGAACATCGAATAACATAACCCCATTGAAGGCTATGGGACCCAAACTGTAAAAATCTAATACCCTGTACACACGACCAGTTTTCCGTTCAAGCTGTCTTGCACACACACGGTCACACCAATTTCTGACCGTCCAGAACGCAGTGACGTACAACACGTACGACCAGACTAGAAAACGGAAGTTCAATAGCCAGTAGCCAATAGCTTCCATCTCGTAATTGCTTCAGAGCATGCGTCGTTTTTGGTACGTCGGATTCCCGATAGGAATTGGTTCCATCGGAATATACAATGAAAAGCTACCATTGGACTTTTTCTGACGGGCATTCCGCTCATGTGTACACGGCAATAGTGCCCATTTTGAAGGCTTATATGCAAGTAATTGAGCATATAATGGTTATGGGGGTCTGGATACTGCCCTTGGGGATATGTATCAATGAAAAAAAGTTAACACACTAGTGTGTTATGCACGAAGAGGACACAGTGAATTGCACCCCAGACACCCCACTTCTGTTTATTTGAGCACTAGAACTGCTTTTTGTTTGCACCTTAAAGGATATTAGCACATTGCACTTTAAGTTGCTGCACTCATTTGCATGTTATTCATTGTTCTGGCTTCAGATCAAGCACAGTATTTTAGGATCACTATTGTTGGGATACTATATTATTTATCATTTATATTATTTATATTATTTATTTTTTATTTGATTTGATTGAATAGAGATGTCCAGGTCCAGGTCACCATAGCACTCGCACTTTATATGTCAACTTTTTGCACATATATTAAGGATGCATCTTTTATTTTTATTTATATGAATTCAATGTTTCTTTGCAATACTCACCTTTATTGTTTATATGAAATTGTTTTTGCACATTGCTTTTTGTTTGCACAAGATCTCAATACCCTTTATTATTGCACAAGGTTTTTAGTGTGTATACAAATTTATGCGATTTTATTCACTATTGGGGTATCAGTATACAGTTTAATTGATTGCATACAGAGATTAACAGCAGCCTGCTGTTTTGGTTAGCACAAAGTGGATTTGCCTTTCGTAAATAACCCCCATTGTGTTTTTTTCAAAATTGTCCCTTTTCTTTTGTTTATAGCGCAAAAAATAAAAACTGCAGAGGTGATCAAATACCACTAAAAGAAAGCTCCATTTGTGGGGAAAAAAATCATAAAAATTTCATTTGGGTGCAGTGTTGCATGACCGTGCAATTGTCATTCAAAGTGTGACAGCGCTGAGAGCTGAAAAATGGCCTGGGCAGGAAGGGGGTGAAAGTGCATTGTATTGAGATGGTTAATAAGACACGTGGCCACTCATTAAAATTGGAAAAGAGGTTTAACCTTAAACTACGTAGAGGGTTCTTTACTGTAAGAGCGGCAAGGATGTGGAATTCCCTTCCACAGGCGGTGGTCTCAGCGGGGAGCATCGATAGTTTCAAAAAACTATTAAATAAGCACCTAAACGACCATAACATGCAGGGATATACAATGTAATACTGACATAAAATCACACACATAGGATGGACTTGATGGACTTATGTTTTTTTTTCAACCTCACCTACTATGTAACAATAGAATCGCAAAAGCACACTATAACATACTAACACACTAACTCGCTAATAGAATTGAACAGAGCCCTGTTCTATGTGTCTCTCCACGCCAATATCACACTACAAATGGCCGCTATGGGGAGAATATTTTTATAGTGTGGGGTGGGACTAAGAGCAATGAGCCATGATTGGATAGTCATCATGACAGTTTCCAATCATGGCTCTGACAGTGCTCTGTGCCCTGATTGGGCAAAGCTTTCATTGCTTCAGCCAATCAGGGCTTCCAATGCACTGTGCGGAAGTGCAGTGCATTGTGGTTGTTTGGCGGGGTGAACAAACAGTCGAACGCCCTGATAATGTTCTTAGAACGGGCAAACAGCCAATGTTCGGCCTGAACTCATGCTCAGCCGGCTTGAATGGAGGAGAAGATTTGGATGCCGCACACTGGATGTAGTCAAAAAACTTCACTTTATTGAAAAAATGGGATCATCAACTCATGCTCAGGCTGAACCATTCAACCAACCCTATTAGGTGCTTTTGGAGAAGGGTTAAAGACCATATTTACTATGCCAAAAATGGCGTGTTAAATACACCTGTAGGTGCACATGTAGGTCTTAAACATAACTTTATAAGCACTTTCCAGCTGGTAAAGATGGTAAGTCTGGTTTTGGGTTTCCAGAGGTTATTTTTTCTAATAAAGGAATATTCAATAATTGGTCCCAGGTTGGGAAATTATCTTTTTATTCTTTCCAATAAGTTTCCATTAAAGGAGAAGTCCATCCTGAGCTTGTTTGGTTGGGCTTCTCCAATGGGTCACAGGAGTGCAATTCGTTTTGCACTCCTGTGACCCAATTTCAGCAGAGAGCAGTCTGAAGTCTGCTTTCTGCTGAAGTCACTGGAATCAGTCCAGGCACAGCATCATCACGACAATAAAGTCTGGGTCTGCCCCGGGCTGATACCTGTCTCAGCCTGTCAGTAAGCCGCTGAGAGTATAAAAAAAAAAGTGAAAGAAACCACGCTGTCTTAAATAAAAAATAGTAGCTACCAGCACATCAGATAGCCTGTGAAAAAGTAAACCAAATAAGATAGTATAGTGCAGCGCTAATGCAATGAAAAAAACTGTGAAGTTATCCCAATGGGAAATTGGGGTATATATAAGTGCAAATACAATAAAATTATTAAACCACAATATTGATGAAGTGTAGATCAACAGTTATAGTGTATATAAAGTGCATATAGTCCATGTATTACATCAAAATGGTGACTATAAATGAGTGTGAACTGGTTGTCTGTAGATAATCCACCACCGTAAAAAAAGAGTCTTATCAGACAGGTTGAACCCAACAAGGTGTATGCCTGATGAGTCAACCAAGCTTTTGATGTAACACACCCAAGGAGGTACAGCAACCACGACTTCCAATCTAGACCGAATCGGGTGTGGATCCATTACGATTATGACATCAGTGAGTATCCACCATATGAATAGCAACCAGAATTTGTGAGCAGTTCCTCCCAGTATGACAAAGTATAGCAAAAGGAGAAAAAATTGGGCCACATAGTGTGATTCCGTTTAGATGTAAAACATTTATTAACCGGTTCCCGACCGGCTCCTGTAGATATACGTCGGCAGAATGGCACGGCTGCGCAAAGTAATGTACCTGTAAGTTACTTTGAATTTGCCACCGTGTACGCCTGCCACGATCTCCGTGAGTCGGGTCGTGGGTCCCGCGGACTCGATCGCCGCGGGCATACCCGCGATCGCCTTACGGAGAGGACGAATGGGGAGATACCGTTGTAAACAGCATCTCCCCGTTCTGCCTAGTGACAAGTGTCACTGGATCTCTGCTCCCTGTCATCAGAGCAGAGATCAGTGACGTCACACACCAGCCCATCCCCCTGACAGTTAGAAATCACTCCCCTAGGACACACTTAACCCCTCCCCACCCCCTAGTGGTTAACCCCTCCACTGTGTCATTTATACAGGAATCAATGCATTTTTATAGCACTGATTGCTGTATAAATGACAATGGTCCCAAAAATGTGTCAAAAATGTCCAACATGTCCGCCACAACGTCGCAGTCACAATAAAAATCGCTGATCGCCGCCATTATTAGTAAAAAAAAAAAAAAATTATAAAAATGCCATAAAACTATCCCCTATTTTGTAAACGCTATAACTTTTGCGCAAACAAATCAATAAACGCTTATTGCGATTTTTTTTTACCAAAAATATGTAGAAGAATACGGATCGGCCTAAACTGAGGAAAAAAATGTTTTTTATATATATTTTTTTGGGGATAATTATTATAGCAAAATATTGCATTTTTTTTTTAAATTGTCGCTCTTATTTTGTTTATGGCGCAAAAAAAAAAATCGGAGAGATGAATACCACCAAAAGAAAGCTCTATTTGTGGGAAAAAAAGGACGTCAATTTTGTTTCGGAGCCACGTCGCACGACCGTGTAATTGTCAGTTAAAGTGACGCAGTGCCGAATCACAAAAAGTGCTCTGGTCAGGAAGGGGGTAAATCCTTCCGGGGCTGAAGTGGTTAAAAATGCTAAAATGGTCACTCACATTTGAGAAGAAATTAAATGCATGGATAAAATCAAAGCAACGCAGTGGCATCAGTAGAGCCCGTCCTGACGTTTGGTCCTAATAAAGCATCCTTAGTAAGCCGCTGAGAGACAGACGGCTACTCCCCGCCCCTCCATAGCTCAGCGCTCCAATGAGCATGGAGGAGCAGAGAGGAGAGCTGCTGACTGACAGGCAGCAGCTCTCCACTCGGGGAGCTGAGAGAGCTGAGCCATCGGCGGTGTTCGATGGCTCGGTTTTCAGTGCACAGACGCCAAGGAGCAGATGCAGCATCCAAAATTTCTTTAGAAGCTAGCACTATTAAGAGAATAGGCAGGTGGAAATCTACTAGTTACAAGTTATACATTCGCCCTAACAGTATAATTTAAATCACTATTTCAGGCCTGCATTGTATAGATAGTCAGACTCTTTTATAATCTGGCCTCAGAGAATAGCAGCAAGAAGGGTATACTCTGAAAATCTAGGTTTACATTCAGGATCATTCCATATTTTTTGGTGTGGCAAATGGGGCCTGTTACGGGGTGATTTTTTTTTTTTTTTTAAACTAGGCGTGCTTCATCACATTTTACCCCCTCTCCCCGATATTTTACTTTTGCATTTAGGTGGTAATGACATAGGTCAGCTATAAACCCTTGATTTGATTTTTTTTCTCTCAGAAATGACCTTCAGTGTATACAGTTCTCTTCTTCTAGCACATTGTATTTTCTGAAATTATTCCCAGACTTTTTTGGCTAATTTCGCCTATATTGAGGTCATTGGAAAAAGTGAGGAAGAGTATAAACAGGGCAATTCAAAAATTCATGCTCATTGTTGAAAGCTTTCTTTTAGATACTTAGTGTCAGAGAATAACTACCAGATATTTGGCTAATAGAAATGTGCATGCACGAACAGTGGCTAATAGATATGCCCATGCAAGCAGAATTCCCAGCAGAATGGTGACTAGAAGAGCAAGTGTATGCGCAATAACTCAGAAAATCAACGGGATCAGTTCTACACAAATAATGTATCAAAAGTCATTCAATGAATAAAAAGAAAGAAATGACAATCCATATGGCAGGCACAGACCAATGGTCTATGTATTACTAAAAAATGGGGTGGAAGGGTAAAAACGTCCAGAAGGAGCAAGCAGGGCTGCCATCATGATGAGAAAGAAACCATATTCTCGAGGCTGAAAGACAACAAGTGGAGAGGTGCCTCTGGGTGCAGTCGTTTTTATGAATAAAATTGCTTTTAATAAAACAAAGGTAAACTCACATTTAAGTAGTTAAAACAAGCATGGTAATAAATGTCAAGGATGGCGCTTCCGGTCCTGTGCCAGTAGACAGTCTCTGCCGTGGTGGTGTAGACAGCTCTTCCGGGTATAATAAGCCGGCTTCGTACACAGAGGAGCAGCCTCAGAGCGAGGCTTGGAGCACACGAGACAGCTGGCTGCAGGGGGATGGCGTCATCAGCAGTGGACGCGTTTCCTGGGCATGTGCACTTGGATGGTTAGCAAGCCGCGCCCCTTTTTCAACAGACCAGTTTTCCACGAGGAGCATGACGTCAGCTGTCTGTAAAACAAAAAAAACAAAAACAAAAATGGCCTGGGGTTCCCCCCAGGTCCATACCAGGCCCTTGTCCCCCCCACGCCAAAATTTAATATAAAAAAAAAATGGCGTAGGGTCCCCCCCAAAGTCAATGCAAGACCCTTATCCAAGCATACAGCCTGGAGGTCAGGAAAGGGAGGGGACGAGCGAGTGTCACCTCCTGAACTATACCAGGCCACATGCCCTCAACATGGGGGGTGTGGGTGCTTTGGGACAGGGGGGCTCTGTGCCCCCCATCCCAAAGCACCTTGTCCCCATGTTAATGGGGGACAAGGGCCTCTTCCCGACAACCCTGGGCTGTGGTTGTCAGGGTCTGCGGGCGGGGGGCTTATCGGAATCTGGAAGCCCCCTTTAACTAGGGGGCCCAAAGATCCTCTATGTGAATGGGTATTGGGTACATTGTAATAAGCAGTGAAATGCAAAATGAAAGCAAGAGCCCGTTTTTGACAAGTCCTTGTAAAATAGCTCTGAGCCATCTTCTCCCAGAGCCCTCTTCTCCTGCCGCCATCTCTTCCGCTGCAATCTTCTCTTGCCGCTGTCTCTCCCGCCGCCGTATCTCCTGCTGCCGTCTTCTCCCGCTGCTGTGTTCTTCCTCGCCCGCGGTTACCCGCTAAATAAAAAAAAAAAGCCTTTCTTCTTCTGTGGCTGTCTTCCTCCATTGTGTTGTCGTCTGCTGTCTGACATCTTTTATCTAGCCATGGGCCATCCAATGACGTCACCTGGAGAGTCCGCCCCTTGTGTGTTTCTTTGTTATTTGTTTTTTTTCGTGAGTAACTGGCGGTGAGGAAGAACACAGCAGTGGGAGAGAAGGCACCGGGAAAAACAGAGGTAGGGGAAGATGGTGCCGGGAGAGATGGCGGTAGGAGAGACAGTAGGCATGTGCATTTCGTTTCGTACCGAATCGAAATTCGGACGAATTTTTCATTATTCGGAAATTCAGATGCATCTGAATTTCCGAATTACAAAAGTAAAGAATTTAAACGAATTCGAAAACATATTCGAATCGAATTCGAAAACATATTCGAATCGAATTCGAAAACATATTCAAATCGAATTCGAAGACAAATTCGAATCTAATTCGAAAACATATTCGAATCGAATTCGAAGACAAATTCAAATCGAATTCGAAAAAAATAGAAAATGTTTTTCTAAAAAAAACAATAGAATATAAAATAATAAAGCAATAGAATATATATATATATAATTTTTTTTTTATTATCCTCTTCTATTGTTTTTTTATGCTTTTCCTTTCTATTATTTTATATTCTATAATAGTCTTTTCAATTCAAATTCATTTTATATGAAATTCGAATTTCGGAACATGGCTTCTGAATTTTGAATTTCGTATAGAATGAATTCAAATTTGAATAGAAAAGATTAGAATAGAAAATAATAGACTAGACAAACAATAGAACAGAACAGAATAAAATATAATATATATATATCATTCTATTCTTTTCTATTGTTTTTCTAGTCTTTTCTCTTCTACTCTATTCTAATCTTTTCTATTTGAATGCGAATTCATTCTATACGAAATTTGAATTTCTGAAAATGGTTATACAGAAACAGAATGAAATAGAATGAAATCGAATTCTAATAGAAAAGACTAGAACAGAAAAACAATAGAACAGAATAACAAAAAATATATATATATATATATATATATATATATATATATATATATATATATATATATATATATATATATATATATATATATCCATCTTCCGCAATTGGAATTTGGTACAGAATGAATTCAAATAGAAAAGATTAGAATAGAACAGAAAATAATATAAAAGAATAGCATAGAAAAACAATAGAACAGAATAGAAAAAAATATAAAATATTCTATTCTAATCTTTTCTATTCAAATTCATTCTGTACCAAATTCCAATTTCAGAAGATGGTTTTATATATATATATATATATATATATATATATATATATATATATATATATATATATATATATATATATATATATATATACACATACATATATATATACACACACATATATATATGTATATGTATATATAATATTTCTTTCTATTCTGTTCTACTGTTCTATTGCTTTTCTTTTCTATTCTTTTCTATTAGAATTTGATTTCATTCTATTTCTATATAACCATTTTCCAAAATTCGAATTTCGTATAAAATGAATTTGAATTTGAATAGAAAAGATTAGAATAGAGTAGAAAGAATAGACTATAAAAACAATAGAACAGAATAGAATAAGATATAATATATATATATTATATTTTATTCTGTTCTGTTCTATTGTTTTTATAGTCTATTCTTTGCTATTATTTTCTATTCAAATTCGAATTCATTCCATACGAAATTCGAATTTCAGAAGCCATCTTCCGAAATTCGAATTTCGTATAGAATGAATTCAAATTCGAATAGAAAAGTTTAGAATAGAATAAAAAAAAATAGCATAGAAAAACAATGAAACAGAATAGAAAAAAATATAATATATATATATTATATTTTATTCTCTTCTGTCCTATTGTTTTTCTAGTCTATTCTATTTCTATTATTTTCTATTCTAATCTTTTCTATTCAAATTTGAATTCATTTCATACAAATTTCTAATTTTAGAAGCCATCTTCCGAAATTCGAATTTCGCATAGAATTAATTCAAATTCGAATAGAAAAGTTTAGAATAGAATAGAAAAGAATAGCATAGAAAAACAATGGAACAGAATAGAAAAAAATATAATATATATATAACCATCTTCCGAAATTGGAATTTGGTACAGAATGAATTCGAATTCGAATAGAAAAGATTAGAATACAATATATTATATTTTTTTCTATTCTGTTCTATTGTTTTTCTATGCTATTCTTTTATATTTTCTATTCTATCCTAATCTTTTCTATTGGAATTCAATTTCATTCTATACGAATTTCAAATTTCGCAAAATGGTTATATATAGTTTACTCTTTCAAATTCAGTTAATGTTTTTTTCGAATGCGGTAGAATTTTTTCGAATTTTATAGTTTTTTTCGGTTGTGGTAGAATTTTTCGAATTTGACAGTTTTTTTCGAATGTGGTAGAATTTTTTCGAATTAGACAGTTTTTTTCGAATGTGGTAGAATTTTTTCAAATTTGATAGTTTTTTCGAATACGGTCGAATTTTTTCGAATGCGGTCGAATTTTTGAATTCGAATACGAAACTAAATGAATTCCGAAAAGGAATGTAATGAATGCAACGAATTTAACTAAACAAATTTAGTTAAATAACGAATCGAAACGAAACTAAACTAAACAAATTTTTTCATCCTGCATGTCTAAGAGACAGCGGCAGGAGAAGGAAACCCAAAGCACCCTCCCATGTTGAGGGCATGTTGCCTGGTACGGTTTGGGGGCGCTCGCTCCCCCATCTTAACCTCTAGGTTGCCTGGTCGGATAAGGGTCTGGTATTGATTTTGGGGGGACCACACCAAATTTTGTTTAAAAATAGTTTTTGGGGTATTTTTTTTTTCTTAATTTGAAGCTTAGAGTGAATTCACATTTAGTTGACATATTTCATGATTCACCTAGTCCACAAAAGAATGAACCCCTTCAGATCCGCACTATAGCCGAATGACGGCTACAACGCGGATCTGCTTTGCCGGGAGGCCGTCAATAGATGTCCTCCCCCTTGCACGCTCGCCACGCCCCCCTGAAGGGTGCACGCTGTAATCTCTTGAGTCAATGAGACTCGGGTGATCACAGATCGGAGTTATGCCCCGTACACGCGATTGGACATTCCGACAACAAAATCCATGGATTTTTTCCGATGGATGTTGGCTCAAACTTGTCTTGCATACACACGGTCACACAAATCTTGTTGGAAATTCTGAGAACAGGTCCATAGACCTCAAGAATACACAGGCATTGTTTCAAGTCACATAAAAATCGTGGCAAAATCGTGCAAATCGCAGTAGTGGAAACATAGGCTTACTCTGATGAATGATATTAGAGTTATTGTTGAAGAGGAAAGGAAAAAAGAAAAAAAATAATGTTTTTTCCTCTCAATTACCTACCTCAGTTGAGGATTCTTTAGACAGATGAATAGACCCCAACTTAAAGGAGCTTACCAAATGGCGGGTAAACGCCTGGAAGTCAGCAATTGCCTTATCTATATCCAAAGCCCTGTGGGCATGGACCAAAAACATGGAAACAGTGATTCATCCAAATGTTCCTAAGGAAAATATAGTTAAGGCTTTGGGCAAATTATGGCTCTCAGCAGACTTCACCGGTGAGATGGCGATGAATACAATTTGTTACTTTGCAAGATCAGTGTCACTACTTGTGATAGCCATATGGGTATTGTGGTCAGAACTACGGGCAGCTAACACTGTGTCAAAACTTAATTAGTATAAATACCCTTTTTTTGATGGTAAATTACTTTTTTCAGAAAGGTTACAGAAAGCCATTTCCCACGTCACAGGAGGAAAGTCAGACTTGATTCCCCAGAACTGCAGAATTAGATGTACCCGGGGATTCAGAGATGCTTACTTGCATGCACCCATACTACAATTGTCAAAGAAGTATCTGAGATTTTCTGTCGACCAGGCCCATCTACAATTCCAGAGTCTCCCCTTCGGACCCTGCACTTCCTTCGGAGCCCTCACGAGGGCTCAGATCACTATCCAAGCTTCTTTTTGAGAACTGGGTCTCGGTTCTTATCACTAGTCAGATGATATCCTACTTTTATTAAAAGATCCAGCCCAGCTAGGGAAACACAGGTGGATGCTGTGGCCTACACTATCAAGATACAGTTGGATGGTAAATCATCAAACGAGTCATCTTTTCTCCAGTTTAGGCACCCTATTCAACACCGAAAAAGGGACAGTGTCCCTGCCATCTCAGAAAGTGGGGGTGATCATTTAGAAAGTAAGTCAACTTAAAGGGGATTTTTGTCTTTTGTATCCAGATGGTCCCATGGACACATGGATACCTCGGGCACCTTTTAGTTAGAATTCCTGAAGCAATGGAGCAAACCATCTATCCCAGTCCATATATCAAATATTTTGATGCACAGGGGTCTTCACTAGTGGACAAAGAGGGAGATGCTTGTAAAACCACATCCATTAAGGCATGTCTTCTGGACCACAGTTACACAGACACCAATGCAATAGGCTAGGAGGCATATTGCAACCAGAGATGGTTGTTCAATGCGGCAGACATCATCGCAAATATCCTGGAAATCCAGGCAGCTTATCTCACATTGACAGCATTTGCTCTCTCAGATCAAGGACAAATCAGTTCTGATTCGGATAGACAATAGAGCTGCAATATCATATATACATACATCACCAAGGCGGAACCAACAACAGTTCCTTGCTAATGGAAGTGGAATCCATCTTCATTTGAGCAGAGGGGAATCTGAAGGACCTAAGAGTAGTCTTCCAGCCCACTTAAACACATAGATGCCGATCATCTATCCCAAGGATTCCTGGATTCAAACAAATGGTCCCTACAACCGAAGTTATTCTATTGGATTGTGGGCCAGTGGACCTTTCCTGAACTGCATCCTTTTGCTACAGCAAGCAATACCAAGCTGCGGAGGTTTATTTCACATCTACTTCACCCTAGGGCAGAAGCAATAGATGCCCTGTCAAGTTCTTGGGCATGCAATCTAATTTAGGCCTCCTCCGGCCCCCTACCTCAAATTCTCTCAAGACTTGAAATATCAACAATAAATAGTGATAACAGTCCTGACATATTTGCAGGGAGACCCATGATTCCCTAGGGCAATATTTCTTAGTGTCCAGCCTCCGGTAAATATTCCTCTGATACCCTTTCTTCTGGCTCAAGGAATAACACCCATCAGAATGCTCACAGATTGAACCTTCACATTAGAATGTTAAAACAGAGGCTTTAATCATTAGGTTGTTCCTCCAGAGTTGTTTCAACTCTGCTCAACTCTGCTCAAAGCACAGGAGCATTCAATGAACAATACGTGTGACAAGGTTTGGAATAAGTTTAGATCTTTTGCGAACGGTAAAACTTCAATCCTTATGTACCCTCTTCCTTCCAATTCCTTGACTTCCTGCAAGCAGACCTTGATTTAGGATTAGGATTAAGCAACTCAAAGGTACAGCTGGAGGCAATCTCTGCTGTGACAACAAGAGATGGATCGAAGATCCTTTAATAATCAGATTCTTCAAGACAGTCAAGAAGATAAGCCCACCTATTAAAACAAATCTTTCCCACTTGGGATCTCTCTATCACTCTGGAGCCCTTATCCAAACAGCCTTTTGCCCCATCTGATTCAGCATCCTTGTGGAATATCACTTGGAAATGTTTTCTTTGTGGCAATGGCATCGGGCTGGTGAGTATCAGAACTTCAGGCCTCTTCCTCTACTATATCGGAGCCTTGGGCCCTGCCAATCTTTTCAGATCCAATTTTGACCTTCTTTAAGAAGACGATATTACTTCGGTATTAAGACACTATCTTCAAGCCACAACTCCCTTCAGACTTTTATCTAACCTATTTGTAATACTTAAAAAAAAAAAGACAGGGGCAAAGAAGCATCATCTGGGGCCCTCCGGCCATTCCAGAATTGCAGTATCCTTCATGTCTAGACATGTCTGTGAGTTTTAGAGCTTTACAATACCTAATGGGACGTGTGGTTCTGCGGCAGCTGGGGAGCCATAGTTTGCAGATCCCTGCTCTAGTACAATAGTTTCATGGATAATCAAGTTGGTTAAGAAGGTGTACAGGGATAGGGGACTGGAACCCCCTCTTCAGTTGGGGTGTGTGCCACCTGGTTGTTTTCTGCTTCTTGGACGGCCAGAGCAGACGTATCCATTAAAACAATCTAAAGGGTAGCATCATGGTCATCCCAACATGCGTTTACGAGACCTTACATAGTAGACCCGGCAGCTTTCTCATCTGTAGAAACTGGCAGACAGGCTATCAGGCCGGCATTTGCCTATTTTAAATTATTTTTCAAATAAATCTTTTACTATGCATCATCCTACCCATTTCAGCTAGTTATTTGTCACAGGTATGCTGCCTTGGAAGCACCAGGAAAACAGAAATTTGTTTCATACTTACCGTAATTTTCTTTTCCTGGTGCCTATCCATGGCAGCATACAATCCCACCCTCGGTATGCTATATTACGTAGAATGCTGGGAGTGCACTAATCCTTTTCTTTTATAATTTTCACTGGTCCTGAGGGAGGAGCCAAGGCAGAGCTTGTCACAGGTATGCTGCCATGGATAGACACCAGAAAAATAAATTTACGGTAAGTATGAAACAATTTTCTGTTTTCTTGGGGTTCCATTATTTGAAATCCATCAAAATGTCATCAGTGGTAAAAAAGGAAACTTTAACACCAGAAGAGAGGAAAAACATACAAACCTCTAGCCAGGTTACAGGATTCGAACCAAGAACCTCACGGCTGCTAGGCAGAAGTGCTAAGCAGTTAGCCACTGTGCTGCCACATGTATAGGGTGTCTCTCTATGGTGTGAAACAGTCTTAAGTCCCAGGGATGCAAGAAGTTCATCAATGCAGCTGTGGAATGCCAGAAAGCGATTGAACAACCTGTTTCTGATATATGCCATCTGTTTTGAAGGCTGGTTATGGCTGATTACTAGCAGCATGCCGAGTGATAAACAGTTGTCATTTTGTGGGTTTAGAGGCTGCAATTAGTGCTGGTGGGGAATCGTTAAGGCTGATTATAGTCCTTGCCCATGGAAAACATATGACATGATTTGCAATGGTGGTGGAACCCTCCTACACATAAATACTACATTTAGACATAATTTATGTAAGGTGTCAGAAGCTAGGTTTAACAACATAGGGAGAACAGACAACTTCTCTACATGAAGTAGCATGTTTGGGATTCAAACCATCGAGCCCAGCGCTGCTTGTAGGAAGTGCTAACCTGTTAGCCACTGTGTTGCCATGTATGGAGCCCTCATATACATAAATACACATACATACTTCATTTCTTTGGACATATAGGTGGTGGAATTACATCAGTCAGGAGTTAGTCTTCTTAATTTATTCTGTGATGTTTGATGGCTTTTTGTGTTTTAGTGTAGAATAGTGATGTTACTCTCTGAATTTTGGGAATTACATTTTTACTTCTGATGTTGGTACACATATCACATTTTTTCGGCTAAAATTATGATAATTTGGAAATAATAAAAAACACACAAAATTGTGACTTATTTTAAATTTGCATCAGCAATGGTATTGTTTATGGTTTGTAAAGACACCTGTGTGAGTGACAATTTCTTTGAGAGAAAGATACATTTCATCGCAACATGAAAAGTATTTATTTGGTTATAATTAAGTTACAATTTTACTACAATGCCCCGTACACACGACTGGAAATGTGGCCAGCAAAAGGCCGAAGAGAGCTTTTGGTCAGAAAATGCGACCGTGTGTATGCTCCATCGGACTTTTGCTGGCGGAATTCCAGCCAGCAAAAGATTGAGAGCATGTTCTCAATTTTTCGGTCGGAAAAAGTACTGATCGGAAATTCCGATCATCTGTACCAGTTCCGATGCGCAAAATTCCTACGCATGCTCAGAAACATTTCGACGCATGCCATTTTGGTGGTATTTGATCACTACTGGGATTTTTATTTTTTGCTAAACAAACTAAAAAATACCGACATTTTTTAAAACATTTTTGTTTCTGTTATAAAATTTAGTTTTCTCCTTCACTGACGGGCACTGATGAGGCTGCACTAATAGGCACTGATGAGGCGGCACTGGTGGGCACTGATGAGGTGGCACTGATATTTAGAATTGATGGGCACTGATAGGTGGCACTGATGGGCACCGATAGGCTACACTGATAGGCAGCACTGATGGGCACTGATAGGCGGCACTGATGGGCACTAATAGGCAGCACCGATGGGCACTAATTTGGCACTGGTAGGTGGCACTGATGGGCACTAAAAGATGGCACTGGAAAGGCAGCACTGATGAGGAGCTACTGACAGACATTACTGATTGGCATCTGAAGGGCACTGACAGGCATTACTTATGGGGCACTGATTGGCACATTTATGGGCATTGATTGGCACTGTTGTGGGCACTGATTGGCTATTAGGCCCTGACAGGTGTTTTTGATGGGGCACAGACTGGGGCAGCTTATGGGCACTGATTGGCAGCTTATGGGCACATCTGATGGGGGCTGTGCTGACAATCAATGTGCTGATTATCAGCACAGACCCCCCCGACAGGGAGAGCCGCCGATCGCTCTCCCTGTCAGTGCAAATCGAGGAAAGCCGTTTACCTTCACTTCCTGGTTCACGCGATGATCAGCTGTGATTGGTCAAAGCTGATCACATGGTAAGGAGCCTCCATCAGAGGTTCCATACCATGATCGGAGATCTGGTGTATCAGAATGACACAATGACACACAGCACCACTGGTCGCCCCGGGTGTTCACCGGCATGTTATCCTGCTGGACGTCATATGACACCCAGTCAACTGAACCACAGCCTGGCCGTCATTCTGCTATAGACCGAGTGGAAAGTGGTTAAAGTGAAAGTATAAAAATGAAAAATTCCTTTCAATATAGTACCTGGGGGGTCCCCTTAGTCCACCTGTAAAGTGGCACATCTTAACTGTGTATAGAAGCTGCTGCAACAATAATTGCATTTATAAAGCCCAACAAATAACATTTTTCCTGCAAGCTTTGTTTATTTTGTAAGCAACGGCTTGGGGAGCCAGTCTGTATGATGAGGCCACAATGTAGTGCAGGGAGAATAAGATTAGAATTTTTTTTTTTTTCCATAAAGATTTTATCGAAAATTCCAACAGGTCTTACAGAAATGCTGAAAGATAAAAGAGGAACCTTAGTAATTAAAGACAAAACTGCGGCTCCAGGTGGAGGGCCATTATACAATATACAAGAATTGCAGGATACATGAGGGACTCCTGGCCTATGTTGTCGACGGCTTTCTTAACATAGAAACCATAACGCACACACTATAACAACATTGCTAGACCCTATTATTCAGTTATAATCAGCTGCCTAAAGTCTCGTCTATTTCATTGGATAATCGGAGGCTTTGTTGTAGTTCCTGGATCCATTTCTGGGTGTCTGTATACTCTGGGAATGAAAGGCTGAGGATTCTACCCTAGGGCAAGCTCCTCATCTTCCAGTCCCCTTCTTTGAAATTATTTATAAGGGGAGTAATGACCGAGAAGGAAGGAAGAGTAGAGTGAGAAAAAAAGGGGGGAAGTACAGGTGGGGGACTAGACAGGGGTGGGGGGTGGGAAAGAGAGCTTTTAGAGAGTGCACGTCAGGAGAGGGGGTAGGGGGAGCTACCATCTACCCTCTCCATCTATTTCTGCTACCCGAGAAGTGTCAGCTTTTAGCTTACTCTATCCCAGTTCAAGTATCTTGTGGATTTTCTGAAGTTAAACCAGGCTTCCCATGTATTAGAGAAGCTAGAAATCCTGTCTTGGACAGTGTAGATCAGCTCCTCTATCGCTGCTATGTGATTAATGCGAGTCACCCACTCTTTCATGGAGGGTGGTGACGTGGACTTCCAGTGTACCAGCAGACATAGTCTAGCTGCGTTGATCATATGGATCACTACCGATTTATGGTATCGTTTCCTGGGTATTTTAGAGAGGTGAAGTAAATATTGTGCTGGTGAGAACTCCAGTGGGAGCAAGGATACCGCAGTTGTCACGTCATGTACTTCCCGCCAGTATGGCTGAATCAGAGGGCATTCCCACCATATGTGGAGGAAAGTGCCCAGTTCTTGTCCGCATCTCCAGCATCGGTCAGAGTTTGTGAAGTAAATTTGGTGTCCTATACCACTGCAATTTAATCTTGTACCCGTTTTCCTGGATGTTCACATTCAGTGATCCTTTATGAATATACCAGTGTACTTGTTCCCAGTTTTTCTTTTTAATCGTTCTGCCCAACCGTGTCTCCCAAAAGGCATGTTCCGCATGGAAAAGAGCGTCAGGTTCCCTGAACATTGACGTCGAGATCACATGCCTCTGGGGGGGACTGGCTAGAACAAAGCGACTCAAATACCGTAGGTGCTTTTGTAAAGGACCCTCTTGTCGCTGGGTCATCAAGGAAGTGCTTTATTTGAAGATAGGCCAAAAATGGGAAAGATTTGGTCAGGGATAATGCCTCAAGTTCTCTCAAGTGTAAGAACCTATTTCTAGAAAAGAAATGTTTGGCTTTCATTTCTGCGTAAGGCCATTCCTTCTGTAAGTAGGATCTAGCCAGTCATTGAATGTTGGGTGTCCAGTGGTTCTTAGAGAACCAGGGAACTGATCGAAGTTCCGTTCCTGTTATCAAATCTTCTAGGGGCACCCATCCCTTGCAGTGAGCATGTATCCACCAGTCCACCACCCGAGCCAAATGTGTAGCCCAGTAATACCTCTGTACATCAGGTAGACCAATGCCCCCATCCGACTTTGGCATCACCAATTTTGCCCAGCTGGTTCGTGGTGCCCTTGGTCCCCACAAGAATGCTCTACACATTCTTTTATGTCATGAAGAAAGACGGCGGAAGGTGAATTGGAATGGTTTGTAGTTTATACAAGATGCGCGGTAGCACTGTCATTTTTAGTATCGAAGCGTGCCCAAACCATGATATTGTGGGGACGTCCCACCGACAGAGATCTTGTTGTATGGCTCTCAGCTCAACTAAAAAATTGTTGTCATATAGGTCTGTTAGCTTGCCCGGTAGAAAAAGGGGGGAAGGAGGACACCTTAAAGTCATCCAGCAATAGGTTCTGGGGTGACAGGTGGGGGGAAGGGATTTACCCCCCCACTGAGGTAATTAATCACACTAATATATCTTTAGTGTCACCCATATCATTGGTTAATTAGCTCAATGGTGTGTAGCTGGCTAGCTATCAAGTAGTTGTTCAATGGACCATAAGGGCATATGTGAGGAAAGAAGGGAAGGGGTCAAGAAGAGGCCCCCTAAAAAAGATGGTCCGCTCAAGAACAACCAATTGAACCTAAAAAACTTTATTGTGTCATAATACTGAGTAGAAACATAATCCACAACCATGTGTATTTAAAAATAGGGCAAAAAGTCCTATTGTGTGCTGGTGGCCACCGCAGACACTACACATACATCATACGTTCATGCACTCACACTCATCAATTAAAGTCACTGGAGACCCGGGTCTATACAATTTCCATGGGATTCCAGAGCCGGATTGGCTATATCAGTGGTAGACTTTGGTCCCTCTTAGATAAAGTGCGAGTGCTAATGAACAACAAAGATCCCTTCGGATGTGCGCCAAGCTGGTTAAACATATGTATGTGTCATACGACAGGAACCAAGGAGGTAAAAATGTCCCGGTTGTGTGGTGAACAATTTCAACTCAAGCAAACTCACATAGAGGGCATTGAAGGTGGACGGAAATTGGCCATAAGTAAAGTGCCTCATATATGTAAGAGTACATTTTAGCTCACCGTCTGGCGTCTTCAATGAAGGAAAAGCAGAGCCCAACGGAGTTGCTGATAGCCTCGTTCGTGTAGGCTGAGGATACGTTCATGCGGCACATAGACTTGCTATGGACATAAGCGGCTACTTCCGGGTATCCTCCGACAGAAGGTATGGTGAGTCACAGGGTTCAAACTATTGGTGTTTCATACCCAGTGGTATATACAGTCCGAGGAGACGCTCAGCGTCCGTGTTCACCACGGAGGCTTCACCTGATGTCCAAGATCCGATCAAGGTCGTCTAAAATGTTCACATCCAGTTTGAGGATATCATTGTTGAGGTGTGAGAGTCTGTGTGCCACCTGCACATGGGTCAAAAGCTGAGCGCTTTCGCTTGTTTCCAAGCTTCTTCAGAGCTAATGTGTTATCGGTAGCTGAATGATTAAATAGCCAAATGGCTGATGTTCAATTTCCTGTCTTCATTAGTAGCACCTGAATACCATAGCTTGACCTAAATTACAATCACCAAAATGTGCCGATCACACCCATACATACATCCATTGCCCGGTAACCTAATGCCTAACAAAGCTAGAGCTAGAAGAGTGGTATATAAGACAAGATGAGTTATTACAGAAGACGAAAGCAAATAATCGGGCTGCTGAGGAGGCATTTGTAAGTAACGTGGAAGAATCGACCCCAGGGACAGAATAGGAACGAGTGGCTCGTCTTTGTGACTTCAACCCCAAATCTAGCAAGCGGACAAAAGATGTCTCCTGTATAGGTGATGTCATCTGTCTTCCAGCAGAAAGGGAAATTTTCTTGACATTGTTTAACTATCGTAGAAGGCAGCGAAACATTAAGCGCAAATGATTTCAAGTAGTTAATTTTTAGATTTGAGATCATTCAGAATTGTTCGAGGGCTTGCATCAGGTTCGGCAGGGATGTCAAAGGGGATGAGAGGAAAAGCAGAATATCATCCGCAAAGGCTGCGAGTTTATATTCCTTTTGGTGTATCTCAATACCTTTTATATTTGGATCTGTTCGGATGTAACGCAGGAGAGGTTCCAAAGTGAGAATGTATAGTAGAGGGGAGAGGAGGCAGCGTTGTCTAGTGCCATTGTGAATGGGGAAGGCCTCCGACAGGTGGCCATTGACCCGGACTCCTGCTCTTGGGTTTGTATATAGTGTATATAAAAGCATGCAAGTCCCCAAACCCAGAGCTTCCAATACTGCTTCCATGTAGTCCCAGGCCACTCTGTCGAAGGCCTTCTCCGCATCCATCGCCAGAAAGAACCCCTCACGTTTGGAACAAGTGAGCCAATGATGTAGGTTGAGGGCCTTGATGGTGTTGTCCCTGGCCTCTCTGCCAGGTACAAAGCCCACCTGATCAAGACTCACCCAAGCCGGCAGGTGACAAGATAGTCTATCTGCAAAAATTTTGGAGAACAGTTTTCACATCTACATTTAGAAGTGAAATCGGTCTATAATTCATCACATCAGAGGGGTCTTTATTCTCTTTGGGTATTACCGAGATATATGCTTCTAATAGCGTCTCAGAGGGGGTTAGAAGAGCCCGGTAAAGAGTTGAAGACCTTGTTAAAACCTGGCGCCAGAAGATCTGCGAAGCACTTATAATATTGCGCTGTAAAGCCATCTGGCCCTGGGCTTTTGCCGGGCTTTGTGGTCTTTAATGCTTCTGCCCATTCCTCTGACATCAGAGGTAATTCCAAGGACTGCTGATCCTCTATAGCGCTTGGGGGCTGTATTTGTGAAGAAAGTCCCTATTCAGGTCTGCTTGTGCATTCGCCAGAGCAGGGTCGTCTTCACTAGCTCTGATATTATATAGTTTACTATAGAAGGTATGAAATTGTCGAGCTATATCTTCATTCTTAGAGTAGGTCCCTCCATGTTTATCTCTTATATGATGAACCGTGGAGGCTAGGGTGCGTCTCTGCGTGAATCTGGCTCATAATTTCCCTGGCCTATTGCCTTGCTCATAAAAGAATTTTTGTGATAACATTTGTTGTTTTCGTGCCCTTTTAAATAGCTCCTCCCTTAAGAGTGCCCTTGCATCTGCTAGCTCAGCTGCCACCTTTTCACTAGTGAGCCTTTGTGTTGTGTTTCTAGTTTTGTGATCCTTTCTGTCAAGGTTTGGGTTAGAGTCTGGTATTCTTTTTTCTTCCTGGCTGCAATGGCCATTAAGTGACCTCGTACGACACATTTGTGTGCTTCCCATTGGGTCATGGGAGACACATCTGGGGTGTCATTGTGACAAAAGTATTCTTTTATAGTTTGTTTGATGGTGGCTAGGCCCCCAAGATCAGTGAGAAGGGAGGCATCCATTCTCCAGATCTTGGTAAATGTCTCTCTCTCTGTGGGAATCTCAAGGTCATAGAAATCGGGTGGTGGTCAGATAAGATCATGTTTTCAATTGTCGCATCATGCAGGTATTCTAAGTCTTTTTGGGGAATGAAAATATAGTCAAGCCTCGAGTAGCGATTATGGGGGGGGATGAGAAAAATGTATAGTCTCTTCCCCGTGGGTTCAGGGTGCGCCATGTGTCGTGGAGTGCAAGAGATGCTAAATCTAACTTTGCTTGCCTTAGCGCCGAAAAGGGGATTGGAGAGGTCCTTTTAGATGTATCAAGGAGTGGGTCCAGGGCTATATTAAAGTCCCCTCCCAGGATAAGAAGGCCAGAACTAAATAATGTGAGTTTGAGTAAAATTTCTTTTAAAAAGGGGACTTGTTTAGAATTGGGACAGTAAATGTTTGCCAGTGTAACTGGCCTGTATTTCCATGTTTCTTTAAGGAAAATTAACCTACCCTCAAGGGTCAGCCACCTGGTGTATGTTGAGACGTGAGTGATTTTGCGAGTAAGATTGCTACTCCTTTCGTCTTAGAGCCAGTATGCGTCTGGGTATCGCTTGTTGGTTAGGCGTTGAATGGAGCCTGATTTGAAATGGGTTTCTTGAGGAAAAATGACTTGGGCCATGTGTCTGTGCACTTCTGTCATAAGGCTCCTGCGTTTCTACGGGATATTGAGGCCCTTAATATTCACAGAGAAGACTTTGAGAGATAGAGGAGCTGATGATTGTATAACAGAAGGCATATTCACTGGATCTGATGTCACACCGCCTGCACCTCTGGGTTATAGATGGAGAGGGTATATGGGGAAAGTGACAAAGGGGGAAGAGAGCAAGTAAGGAGGTCAGATAAAGAGAAGTTATGAGCGAAGATTCTACGTCTACCTTAACCCTGTACAGGTGATGTCAGGGGATCTAAACAGGGATCCCTCCCCTTACAAGGAAGGTACCCCAGGCAGAGGGTTCTTGGGTTTAATACCGGAGGTAATTCTAGGCCTGCCGAACTACCTAGAAAGAATGGCGATTAAGTTTGATATGCAGGTAATGTAATACTATGCCAGGATTTTCAAGGAAGGATCCTGCCTCTCTTGAGGGGGGGATGAAATCTAGCACCCAAACGGTCCTATCTGTCCCACCATCCAGAAACCCCAGGTTATGGATATAGCTTGTTTGTGGGAGACCCCTCAGCCAAGAGGTAAGGACGGAAGTACCCTGCATGGGCCCGGCCAAAACGGGTGTACCGAGTCCTCCGCATCGTACCCTCAGCCATCAAAGCCGTGGCTCTCCTTGAGCTCAATATTGTTATACAGGTTCGCCAGTCGATCAACCGCTCATGATGCCCGGTCGCTTGATCATTGATTCTGCTGCTTAGCGAGGGTTTTCCACTCCAGGACAGCGGTCTTCCGCCCTGTCCTAGGTGTGGGAGTCCCTTGGCTGAATTTCCTACTCCTTCATACCCATCAAAATTGAACTCATTTCTATGAGATCTATAAGAACAAACTTTGCTAAATAACCTTATTGAACACTAATCAAAAGACAGAATTATAACTCATATGAAACCTATAAGACTTTACCAGGACACCATGGGTATGTCCTCCGATCTGTGCTCTCCCTCCTCCTCTGTTTACTTTCCTTGTTTCGGCAGGGGGAGTTCACAGATCTCGGCTCCCCTGTCCCAGACACAAACCTGTGGCTAGGACTTTAAGAATGCAATAGGGTTTGCAAGAGGATGAATCCTCCAGCCTCCCCAAGCCAATCTTAATTAGAAACCTGGTGTGGCCTCATGTGGGCTGCAGCAGCAATACTCTTGGTATTGGTGAGACTCTAGTAACAGTTAACATTTCCTATAAGCCCATTCTCACTCTTCCCATTCACAGAACCACAAGTTCATAAATCATTTTCATTTTTTTTCATTTTCACTGTATGGATAGGATGCCTTAACCCACAGTTTGTACCCCACACACTGGTGGGTTGGGAGAAGCAACAAAAAAAAAAAAAGGGGGGGGGGTAAGGGAGCAGGGAGGAACGGGAGGGGGGGAGGTTAGGCGATGAGGTGAGGGGGGGGTGTATAAAGGACATTTATATTACAGTTCCAAACATCTGTTATCATGATGCTAAATATCTGATCAGCACCTTTACCTGTGTGAGCGCTCCGTGAAATCAGACCTATAGCAAATATGCAGAATCGGTCTAATAATGCACCTATAGTTCTGCATAGCGTCCCAGAGAAGGCTGATGGTCGTATGCCCTGTACACACGGTCGGATTTTCTAACGGAAAATGTGTGATAGGACCTTGTTGTCGGAAATTCCGACCGTGTGTGGGCTCCATCACACATTTTCCATCGGAATTTCTGACACACAAAGTTTGAGAGCTTGCTATAAAATTTTACGACAACAAAATCCGTTGTCGGAAATTCCGATCGTTTGTACACAAATCCAACGCACAAAGTGCCACGCATGCTTAGAATAAATGAAGACACTAAAGCTATTGGCTACTGCCCCGCTTATAGTCCCGACGTACGTGTTTTACGTCACCGTGTTTAGAACGATCGGATTTTCCGACAACTTTGTGTGACCGTGTGTATGCAAGACAAGTTTGAGCCAACATCCGTCGGGAAAAATCCATGGATTTTGTTGTCGGAATGTCCGATCAATGTCCGACCGTGTGTACAGGGCATAAGAGTGCGACCCTGTATGGAACTGGTAATATGAGGACAGGCGGAAAGTCAGACAGTTTAGTCATAATAGTGTGAGAGTCTGGGAGGTATAAGTCTACCTCTAGTTCTTCGTGTTCCAGGGTCTGTCGCTGAGAGAATCAAGCATGCGGTATGGGCAGCACAGTGGTGTAGTGGGTAGCACTCCCGCCTAGCAGTAAAATGGGTCGCTGGTTCGTATCCCAACCACAACACTACCTGCCTGGAGTTTGCATGTTCTCCCTGTGTCTGCGTGAGTTTCCTCCGGTTACTCCGGTTTCCTCCCACACTCTAAAGACATGCTGGTAGGTTAATTGGCTTAATTGGTTAATTGGCTTCTGTCCATAATAAATTGGCCCTAGTGTGTGAGTTGGGGACCTTGGATTGTGGGCTCCTTGGGGGTGGGGACCAATGTGTCTGTGGAGCACTGCGTAAAAAATTGACAGCGCTATATGGGTACCTTAAATAAAATAATAATAATAGATGGGCATCTTGATTGGTCACAGTGTATAGGTATGGGGACAATTGTGGACGTGCACCAACACTCACTCAGGTTGAACTGGATGGACTGGTGTCTTTATTCAACATTACTAACTATGTATATGTAACTATGTATTGCTGTCTCCTTGTCCAGATCTGCGGTCATGTGCCCCGGAGCTTGGGGTTCGACCGATTCTTAATATCTAGGTGCACATGAGCTCATCTCACAGGTCAGGATACGTCAAGGTATGTCACTATTGGGGTCAGGCTTGGTGGTAATCAATCTTTAGGGGTGACCGCACAGTCAGTATTGGCATTCCGTAGCTGTTAGCAAGTGGGGGGGAATGAGTGTGGCGATGGGTCCAGGGTCAGCTTACCGCTTCGTGCGATGTGTCAATAATTTTCCGTCCGTCGTCGAACGGATGATGGTGCGGTCCGCAGACTTTCCTCTGTCTCCATGTCTCCCCGCATACATGACTGGGCATCCACGGAGGGTCTGCGCCATCTTTGCCGATTCCTCTGCGATCATGGGGTGTCCTCCGGCTGGGTGGGGATCCACGGATCTGGTTGAAGAAATGTGCTGTACCAGTCAGGGACGCTGACAGGTGAGATACCCAGGGTGTCACAAAACTGCCGCAGGTCTGTAGGTGTTCTTAGCAGTGCTGTGCGATTTCCAGCCGTTGCCTGAAGGCAAAAGGGGAATTTACAGCGATAAGGGATGTGTCTGTTTCGTAGGACTTGTAAGAGGGGGCGCAGGTCTCTTCTGTGTTGCAACGTTATGGAGGAAAGATCCTGGAATAGCTGGATTCATGCTCCCTCATGTTCCAGATTTGCATGGTTGCGTACTAGCCGCAGGATTTCTTCTTTTTGTATAAAATTCACGAGGCAACAAACTGTGTCTCTAGGCGGGTCAGTTTCTCTGCCCCTGGGTCATAGTGCTCGGTGACATCTCTTCATTTCCATTGGGGCGTCAGGTGGCCTGCCTAGCATTGTGTTAAATATCACCCAGACTACAGATTGAAGTTGGGGCCCCTCCACTGACTCCGATATCCCTCTTATTCGCAGGTTTCACCTGCGGCCTCTATTGTCCAAGTCCTCTAAGTGCCTATGCATCTCCATGAGGTGCTGGGCTTCAACAGTGGAGGCACGTTGGACCTGCTGGATGGCTGCCCCGTGCGTCACTGCCTCCACGTGTTCCATCCGAGCTACTGCTCTTATCTCAGTTTTCAGGTCCGAGATTGCAGCAAATAAGGAGTTCTTTATGTCCATTGCAACCTGCTGTAGGTCAGCCAGACATAGCAGGGAAGAGGGATGCTCGGCGTGCATACCTTGCGAGGGCCCTGTAGGGGAGGCAGAGAGGGCCACCTGGTCTGGTGTACTGGAGTCCGAAGCCTGAGATGCGGCCTGTGCTTCAGTATGCTGCGTGCGGAACATCGCGGGTATGTTCCTGCTTAGCTGGGTTGATGGGCTCTGCTGTGACCGGGTGACCGGCTGGCTTCTCCCAGTCATCTTGGCAGTTTTGTGCTGAGGGGATTCCGCTGATGGTAAGCTATTCTGGAGTCCTGGACAGCAGAGCTCTCCAACTATGCTGCCATCTCGCTCCGGTGCCAGCAAGATTTGGATAAATTCTGGTGTCTCTACCACAGACTTTGGATTTCTACTTCTGTAATGGGTGCGGAAAAATTGTTCTTTCACACGTAACCCTACAAAGTTACTCTTGATGAAAGCAAGAATTGGCCTTGCTGTCAAAAATTGTAATGATATGCACCTGTCAAGCCGTGCGGAAAAGTTGTTCTTTGGGGGTCAGTGGCTACTTCACAACATAACCCTGTAGAGGTACTCTTGATTAGGGATGAGCCGAACACCCCCCTGTTTGGTTCGCACCAGAACATGCGATCAAGCAAAAAATTTGTTTGAACGCGCGAACACCATTAAAGTCTATGGGACACGAACATGAATAATCAAAAGTGCTGATTTTAAAGGCTTATATGCAAGTTATTGTCATAAAAACGATAGCCGCGAGTAGTTTTGAATGACTTTTTTCCTTTGAAATGTTATTTTGCTGTCAGACTGTTCTAAACACGGGAAACATGCACCCCTTTACAGGCATACTATAGACACCCCCCAGGTACGAAATTTAAAGGGATATTACACTTTTATTGTTTCACTGCTCCTGAAAAAACGGCTGTTTTTAAAACTTTTTTTGCATTGATCCATGTCCCCTGGGGCAGGACCCAGGTCCCCAAACACTTTTTATGACAATACCATGCATATAAGCCTTTAAAATTAGCACTTTTGATTTCTCCCATAGACTTTTAAAGGGTGTTCCGCGGCTTTCGAATTTGCCGCGAACACCCCAAATTGTTCGCTGTTCAGCGAACTGGCGAACAGCCGATGTTCGAGTCAAACATGAGTTCGACTCGAACTCGAAAGCTCATCTTTACTCTTGATGAAAGCTAGAATAGGCTTTGCTGTCAAAAATTGGAACGAAATGCACCTGTTAAACAGATGCGGAAAAATTGGTCTTTGGGTGTTAATTGTGCCCATGAAACCTACTTGAAAAAACATTCTTCCAGATTAAATCAACACCCACAACACTAGGCAGCCTAGAAGTCCTGCAGAGATTCCACATCACAAAAACATCTAATCAGTGACATCAGCATCAGGGGCTTCATAGCTGCTGGTAATCCCAGGACTGATTCACTTTTATAAAAGTCAGACGGTCCACAGAGTCTGTGGCCAGATGCTGTCTATATCAGTGCCCAAAACCTCCAGCACTGAATGCCCGTTCGGAAAGCACACTGGATGCAGGGCAGCCCAGCAGTTCAATAGCATACTGGGCAAGTTCTGGCCAGTGGTCTATTCTCATGACCCAGTAAGCCAGTAGATCATCAACTGGAAAGCTCTCCATTTCTGTTTTTGCCCCTAGATAATCGTCCACCATGTGACGCTGTCGATGGGATGTGGAAGCTGACAGCCCTGGGCACCGAGGACTAAAAAAATTCGGAAATGCTTTCCTTAGGTGGCCGCCTTTTCACCGCTCCTCTCTTAACCATCAGAAGCCTCAAAACTACATTTTCCACAACACTGTAACCTACCATAGTCAGGAAAAGCATTCGATAAACTTCTCTTTTAGGTGTCCTCAAAAGAATTCCTTTTCCTTTAGGCCACGTATTCTTGGGTCCTTTTGCAGGCTTTGAAGCATGAGGGAGCCCATGCACCACAAATTTGCAGAGGCATGAGAAGCAGACTCCTCGGGATCACTGAGGATTTTTAGCATTTGGAACTCTGCTTCAATGCCTCCGAAACTGCCAGAATCCTCCTCCTCCTCCTCCTCTCTCTCCTCTTGTGTGTTCTGTGGCATAGGAACAATGGTGTCTGCATAAAGTGGGCCTTGGGAGGAAAGGAAGTTCTCCTCTTCGTCCCGCTGGTCTGCCTCGAGTACCCTGTTGATAATGCCATGCAGAGTCTGCTCCAGCAGGAAGGAGAGGAGGGCATGGAGGAGGAGGAGGAGGGGGTAAAGATGATGAATCTGGCATCATCACCAGCTGTATAGAGACATGGGGGCCCAACAAGCTGCAGCTCTGAACCCTGTCCTGCATCCTTCCAAGTTCCAAGCAGAGTTACCCAGTGCACTGTGAATGATATATATCGTCCCTGCCCTTGCTTGCTGGACCATATGCCAGCAGTAATGTGGATTTTGTGGCTGACTGCCTTGCCCAACAATGCCACAACATTGCCTTCCACGTGATGGTAGAGAGATGGAATGGCCTTACGTGAAAATAAATAACAACTGGGAACCTGGTACAGCACATTCTGCAAACTCACGGAAGGGGCAGAATCCACCAGCTGGAAGGGCTGTCAGGGTGATAACCGTAGGACGGGTAATTCTGCCAGTATTCTTCATGGTGGCGCCCTTCTGCCTATTTAAGCCTGCTGCTGGTGCATGCTGGTTGCTGGATTATCATCAGCTTCCTGTGTTCCTTGTTCCTGTTGTGATATCTGCTTCCTGTTACTACTCGGTTTGCCTGACTGCTCCAGTATTCCGCCTGCATTGACCCAGGCTTGGACCTGACTATTCTTCGGCTCCGCATCTGTACCTTGATCGCCCTCCTGTGTTTGACCCCCGGCTCGGCTACCTTCTCTGTTCCTGATTATCCTGCTGTACCTCACCTTGGACTGATTCCTGTGCTGAATGACCATTGGCCTGGCTCTGACTCCACTCCTGGTTGCTCCACGGCTCCATACCTGGAATCCCTCCTTGCACGGTTGCTCTTCAACCTTACCAGTGCACCCCAGCAGCTCCCTGCTATCTGCTACTTAGCAACAGCGCTCTGGCAACCCGTGCACCTTTGGGCACCGTACTCCCTGTCTCACTCCCAGGGTTACGCTGCACTTAGCCACAAGGGGCGCCCCCTCTGCAATCCGGCCTCACATCCAGGACTCTGACAAGGGCAGAAGTTGTAGAGCCAGAAGCTTTGACAAGCTTGCATTTAGACGCTGAGCATGTGGGTGGCAGGGACTGTATTTTTTTCTTACTGCAGCAGATAGGGCAGAGAAATTTGCCAGCTGTAGTCTACAGCTGGTGGTGTGCTGCTAGCAGATGTGCTGCAAGGACCTGGGACACCCTGAACTATACCATCATCCCTGTCAGTGGAGACTGCTGAGAGGTCATGGGTTATAGCAGGGGCAGACTGAGGTGAGTAAGGAGGAGAGACAAACTTGTGCCCCTTTTGCGTGGCTTTTAGGTGCTCTTGCCAATGGGCTGACTGGTGGGAGGTTAAATGCCTTGTCACGCATGTGGTACCCAAATGGTTGATGTTTTTGCCACACTTGATGCACTTGAGACAAAGTTTACAAATAGCAACAGTGCGATCGCCTACATATATACTAAAAAAGGCCCAGACAACTGAGCTGTGGGAAGTGGGCCGGGAGATAACAGCTCCACAATGTGATGGAATAGGGTGGCTGCTCTCTACTCTTCCATAATGGCTGCCTTGTTGGGGTTGTGCAAGACCCTCACTTTCCTCCTCTGCTCGAGCCAGTGACCTCATCATTATCATCTCCTCCATCCTCATTACCACTGGAGATAACTTGGAAATACACTGCGGCAGGGGGAACATGACTTCCAATTTGTGTACCAGTGTTATCCCCTCTCTGTAGGCTCATGTTCCTGCCTTCCTTAACCTCAGAGTCAGAACTAACATCTGAATCGATTAATGGCTGTGCATCGTCGAGGAGTAAGTGGCTGACACTGTGTTCAAATAACTCCACTGACTCCTCCATGCCTGATGCTGGGGCTATGGCAGAAAAAGCTGTGGACAAGGAGGCAGGTTTTGCCACTCTGGCAGCTGCAGGGGACTGCGCTTGGGTGATGAGGGCAGTTTAGTAAGCCAGTCCACCACCTCCTCTGCATGCTGTGGCTGGATAGCACGGGCAACATCACTAACACTATCTGTCAGATTCAGTCTCAGAATACGATCCTGTAGACAGCAGCGGTACCCTGACAGATAGCTCTGACGACGGAATAGTGGTCCCTGCCAGGGTCAGGCGTACCCGACCCCGTTCTTCTGCTGTTGTTGAGGTGCAAAAACTGCAGGGCTCTCATATAGAGCAGGGAGCAAGTACAAGTGCTGCTCATCCTTCTGGTGAACTGGCAAGCACCTGCAGCCTAGTACACCCTGATCATAGTCAAACCAGCACTGCAGTATCATGTGGTGACGTGGCGAGTCCCATAAGTGCAGTTCAAGCTGGTGAGGTGGCTAGCACAACTAGTGTCCTGCAGCCACCAAGAAGACAAAGGCAGGCCCATCTAGCCCATAGTGCCCTTCCTGCTGCAATTTAGTGACAACTTTGTGCAAAAAGAAAAAAAAGTTAGGTAGTGAGGAAGAGAAATCACCATTTTACACCCTTAGGAAGCCTGAAGGCGGTGATTGGTTTTCGGGGTCCTGTACACGGCTAGGCTCTCAAAAAGTCTTACACATGTGGTATCCCAGTACTCAAGAGTAGTAGCAGAATGTATTTTGGGGTGTAATTTCACATATGCCCATGGCATGTTTGAGCAATATATAATTTAGTGACAACTTTATGCAAGAAAAAAAAAATTCACATTTCCCACAACTTATGACAAAATATAAAATATTCCATGGACTCAACATGCCTCTCATCCAATAGATTGGGGTGTCTACTTTCCAGAATGGGGTCAATGTTGTGCTATCTTGGTATTTTATGGCCTTCAAAACTGTGATAGGTAGTGAGGAATAAAATCAAAAATTTACACCCTTAGAAATCCTGAAGGCGGGGCTTGGTTTTTGAGGTCCTGTACGCGGCTAGGCTCCCAAAAAGTCTCACACATGAGGTATCCCCATACTCAGGAGCAGAATGTATTTTGGGGTAAAATTCCACATATAACCATGGCATGTGAGCAATATATAATTTAGTGACAACTTTGTGTAATTTTTTTTTTTTTTTTGTCATTTTCAACCACTTGTGATCAAAAAATTAAATATTCAATGGGCTCAACATGCCTCTCAGCAATTTCCTTGGGGTGTCTACTTTCCAAAATTGAGTCATTGGGGGGGGGGGTTATATTGTCATGCCATTTTAGCACCTCAAGAAATGACATAGGCAGTCATAAACTAAAAGCTGTGTAAATTCCAGAAAATATCCCATAGTTTGTAGAAGCTATAACTTTTGCGCAAACCAATAAATATACGCTTATTAACATTTTTTACCAAAGACATGTGGCTGAATACATTTTGGCCTAAATGTATGACTAAAATTTAGCTTATTGAATTTTTTTTATAACAAAAAGTAGAAAATATCATTTTTTTTTCAAAATTTTCGGTCTTTTTCCGTTTATATCGCAAAAAATAAAAATCACAGAGGCAATCAAATACCATCAAAAGAAAGCTCTATTTGTGGGAAAAACAGGACTCAAATTTTGTTTGGGTACAGCATTGCATGACCGTGCAGTTACCATTGCCAAATTGTAAAAAATGCTCTGGTCATTGAGCAGCCAAATCCTCCAGGGCTGTAGTGGTTAAACGGTCACTACACTCACACTGACTGAACTATCCCTACATTCACACTAATGTAAAGATGAATGGTCACACTACACTCACAATGACTGAACTACCCTTACTTTCACACTAATGTAAAGATGAATAGTCGCACTACACTCACACTGAACTATCCCTAGATGCACACTAAACTGATATTCTACACTGACAATCGATTCAGACTAGAGCATTATAGCACACTAATGCCCCATACACATGATAGGATTTTCCAACGGAAACTGTTCTATGGGAGCATTTTGTCGGAAATACCGACCGTATGTAGGCTCCATTGCACAAAATTTGAGATCTGGATCTCAAATTTTCCAACAACAAAATCCGCTGTCGTAAATTCCAATCGTTTATACACAATTCTGACACACAAAGTTCCACGCATGCTCGGAATCAAGCAGAAGAGCTGCACTGGCTATTGAACTTCATTTTTCTCGGCTCATCGTACGTGTTGTACGTCACTGCATTCTTGACGTTCGGAATTTCTGACAAGATTTGTGTGACCGTGTGTATGCAAGACAAGTTTGAGCCAACATCCATCGGAAAAAAAACATGGATTTTGTTGTCAGAAAGTCCTATCGTGTGTACGGGGCATAACTGTCTAATAGCACTGAACAGAGCCCTGTTCTATCTCTCTCCACACCGCTATCACACTACAAATGGCTGCTATGGAAAGAATACTTTTATAGTGTGGGGTGGGATTAAGAGCAATGAGCCATGATTTGATACAGTCATCATGACAGCATCCAGTCATGGCTCTGGCAGTGCTCTGTGCTCTGATTGGGCGAAGCTTTCGTTGCTTCAGCCATTCAGGGCTTTTAATGCACTGTGCAGCGGCGCAGTGTATTGTGGTCATTCGGTGGGCCAAACAAATGGTCGAACGACCCTATAATTTGGCCAATGTTCGGCCCAAACTCATGCTATGGCCGAACCGTTTACCCATCCTTACCCCTGAGTAAGGAGAAAGGAGATGGTATTCGCCCAATGATAGCTAAGTTCTTGGAACTTGGTATTATCCACCCTGTAGTGTCACCCAAACACACCCTTCAATCCATTTAAAGTGTTTGTTACCCTAAAACAAAAAAATAGATCCTGTTCCCTTAACCACTTCAGCTCCCAAAGGATTTACCCCTTAATGACTAGGCCATTTTTTTACGATACGGCACTGCCTTAACTGACTATTGCACAGGCGTGCAATGTTGTGCCCAAACAAAGTTGATGTCCTTTTTTTCCCCAAAATAGTGCTTTCTTTTGGTGGTATTTGATCACCTTTGCGTTTTTTTTTTGTGTCATAAACAAAAAAGGAGCGACAATTTTGAAAGAAACCGAAATGTTTTACTTTCTGCTATAATACACATCCAAAAAAATTTTTAAAAATCTAATTTCTTCATCAGTTTAGGTCAATATGTATTCTGATACATATTTTTGGTAAAAAAAAAATGCCAATAAGCGTATATTGATATTGATTGGTTTGCGCAAAAGTTATAGCGTCTACAAAATAAGAGATAGATTTAGGGACTTTTATTTATTTGTTATTGTTTTTACTGGTAATGGCGGCGATCTGCAATTTTTAGCGAGACTGCGACATTGCAGCGGACAAATCTGACCCTAAGTGACACTTTTTTTTGGGACCAGTGACACCAATACATTGATCAGTGCTAAAAAAATGCTTTGATCAATGTATAAATGGCAGGGAAGGGGTTGACACTATAGGGCGATCAAGGGGTTAACTGTGTTTGCTGGATGTGTTCTAACTGTGTGGGGGCTGGGCTCACTGGGACAACACAGAGATCGCATGCCCACACTACCACATGCATGGACCGACGTACAGGTATGTCGGTTTGTGAAGCCGAGCCACCTTGCCGCAGTATATATGCGGAAGGCAGTCGGCAAGTGGTTAAAGCATGTTATACAGCACAGTGCTTGAGCTGTGTAATTTGGCCCCCTGTATCAACTGAGATACCTGGCTGATCCTGCCTGGTTCTGCCCTACTCTTTGTAAACTGACCACGGTATATCATGGCTGTTGAGCTCTGACACCATGGTCAGTTTACGTGCCTCCGTCATCCGCAGCTCTCCTGTCCTCCTCTGTCCTTCTCTCCCCCCTCCCCTCCCTGCCTGTCAGCTGGTGACAGTGCCACTCCTGCTGCTATAAAACTATCGTTCTATCCATCCCCTCTTTAAATAAGGACATGTGCCGCACAGTATGTGTTTTATAAAAAAGATGCCCATTTCTACCTTCTTTCACAACATCTCCCAGTGCTCACATGACTCCTCAGCTCTCTCCTCCTCTCCTCCTCCTAGCTATTGTCAGAGGGAGTTCTCGGCTCTGCCCGCTGGAGCTGTTAGCCCAGGAGAGGAGAGAGCTGAGGAGTCATGTGAGTGCCGGGAGATGCTCTGAAATCAGGTAGACATCGGCATCTTTCTATAAAACACATACTGTGCGGCACATGTCCTTATTTAACAAAGGGGAAGGCATGATAGTACGATAGTGGCTTTACAACATCTTTAAGAAACCGAATGTCTCATACAACTACTACTGGCCTTCACATTGAAGGGAATCAGTGCCACAAGGCTATATTGAGTGCTCAATGGCACTCTGGGCTTCCCTTTAAGGCTGGTCACCCCCTCTGGTTCAATGTTTCTCCAATACGTTTTTGTGCAGACCAACTGTGGATGCCTGTAGGCAGGATACTGTATCTTTGTTAACCTATTTAAAAATGCAATATTGTCAGGAAACTATTTGTGTTCATTGAATTATTTTCATGCACCTCACTGCATCCAAAAAAAGCAAAAAACAATAAATAAATAACACTGTGCACCCAAAACACCCTCACCCTGGGTTAAAAAAAAAACTGTCTCTAGCCAGTGGTACATTCTTGATTCCCATGGATTTGTTTGTAAGTGTCCCAGTTACAGCTTTGTCATCCATGATTTTTGTTTGTTTGACCAGTGCAGGGACAGCTTTAAGAAGAAAAAAAATGAAATATTAAAATGATAAAAAAAAGCTAATCCCGTAAATATTAAATAAAACAAAAACATAACAATACTGGTGGCAGCTGGGAAAACGACTTGGTCTGGCCAGTGTTTGGCTCTCAGTATTATCAAAGGACATGTTTCAGAGACCAATGGCCTCTCATTCCTTGAATAAGAAGCCTTGGTTCTCTCTGTGCTTTTGAATTAGCCTTTTTTTACATTAGAGACATTTTTCTCTCTCAATTACAAGATGGTATTCCTTGTAGCCATCACCTCTGCAAGGCCAGTGTCTAAGCTGGCAGCCTCATCTTACAAGGAATCCATTTTAATTTTTGCATGGGGAAAAAGTAGTGATCGGGCATAAGTAAACTCCTAACTCTGTCATGACTGCTTCCCCTAACACTGGAGTCTAAGGGGCAACTGGTGTTCCTCCAGGAATTCCTTCATGGGAGTTTGAACCTAACCTAACAGGTACTTATGGACACTGAGGTAGGTTGGTGCTGCCTGGAAAGCTTAAGAGCAGATTGGATTTAAACAGACTGGACTGTAGCAGTCTGAACTGTAGCAGACTGAACTGTAGTAGACCAGACTGTAGCAAACTGGACTGTAGCAGAATGGAGTGTTACAGACCAGGCTGTAGCAGACCAGACTGAAGCAGACTGGACTATATTAGATGGGACAAAGAGAAAATAGCCCATGGGACTTTAAATGAGGCAAGCATGGGGGGCAACAAAGTAGAGTATAACATAGTAACATGGTTTATTGAAACCTGAGTAAATACATAGACATAAAAGCCAAGCTATTAGCATGATGACAAATTGCTTGAAAAACATGCACATGTTGTTGTATACAATGTTAGAGTTGTACTAGCATCTATAACTCAAAGTGTTTTGTGAGCCACTGCTCGCTTCTTCAGGAGTAGATCTTTAGGTGCAGTATCTCTAGAAAAACCAAGTATCCATTGAAAGTACATCTCACATAAAATATCTTTTTGCAAATACGGCTGGTGGAGTATTACTTGGGTTAGTAAGTACATTATATGGCAACAGTGAGCACTATTTTTTTTTGTAGTCTCTATTACCTTACATGTGTGCTCTGCCCCCTGGGAGTGTTATAATGTTAACCCTTTTTTTCTGTTGTGGTTCATTGCTTCTGAATGTTGCTGCATTTGTAACGCTTGCATATGTCAAGTGCAATTAGACCTCCTATAATTTAGAAGTCTAAATATAAGGTGAGCAAGTGGATTGGCACAAGGTGAAAGGGATGCCGCTTTGTGGTGCCACATGATACTTTGTAAAATCATGTTGAAGATGATCACTTTGTGGACTTTTGAACATTTTGTAATATAATATGCACCTTGGGATTAATAATGAAGGGTGTACATGGTTAATTTTGCACATTAGCTTTGTTTGGATTGAAGGTTAACAGTTTTCAAGCACAATATGTTATACACACTATTGTAAGATAGTAATGGCCCGGAGCTAAAGTATCACTAGGAGGAGGGCCAACATGACTTGGGTGGGGCAGTGAGGCGGAGGCAGTAAGGGGAGGTAATGTAATCAATGGTAATTAGGAGGTAGGACAGTGGGTAGAGTGCAGATATAAGTTGTGGGTGGAGTTAGGAGCAGTGGTCAGTTGGAGATAGGAGCGCGCTGGACAGAAGATTTCCCTAGTCAGCAATATCATGGGGGACTTAGAGGCACTATTGTCCCAACTTCGGGAGGAGGCAGCGGCCAGAGGCACTGGCTGGCTGCAGGCCACGGTCGCTAGCTTACTACAGGGCCCCAGCCAGGCCCCTTCTGATGCGCCCGCAAGCCCCCCTCCTCCGGGCGAACACGTGCTAGGAGGTCCAGGCCTCCTGAGCATTTTAGCCCTGTGTTGGCTGGCGTCCGGGACCGTATTGGAAGCCCAATATCCTCTGACTCCGACGGCCAAGCGCAAGTCTGCTGTGGCTTGTGCAGTTGTGGAGAAGAATCCCCGCTCATGGTAGAGGTGGGAGCCACTCAGCTGAGCTTGGTAACGCCCCCCCTTGCTGGGGACACAAGACGCATGGCGGCCGCCTCAGCAGGCTCCCCGCACAATCGGAGGGCGGCTCGGTGAGGGAGAGATGCCTCGGCGGGTGGCGGCTATGTGCCTGAAACGGCCGGGGCCTGTATTCCGGACGGGAGGGGAAGGAGAAGAGGGGCGGCGGGTGCCCAGCGCCATCATGGGGACTTGGACGGTGTGCAGTCCAGATCAACGGCCAGGCGGGCTTCCCCTGCCCGGCCCAGGGCTCAGCATGGTAGCCACGTGGAGCGGGAGACATGTCTCAGTACGGCGCGCCGTGATGACGTCACTGCTGGGCGCTCAGCTGCTGTGGGGAATCCTGACTTGAGCCCTACTGATGTGGAGCAGAGGGAGGCCGGGAGTTCCCAAGACAGTCTGTCGGAGGGTGAGCTGGACAATCAGGAGGAAGGCGAGCTACCGGAGGCAGCACGTGGAACTGGAATTACGGCTGGATGTCCAGTGAGGCAGCGGCAGCCAGGTGAGAACCCTTCTGTCTTGTCCTTTTCTTCTTCTGTAGTTAGCAAGGGGGTGTCTGTGAGCGGGGTTGGAGGTGCAGGGGTGTCAGTAGGACAAGGGGATGGCTCAGGTGGGGTGGGTCACGGTGATGGTTCCCTGTCTCTGGGGGTAGCGGGGTCGCAAGAAGTGGGGGTAGTGCAGACATTGTTGGCTGGCTTGCGGGAGGTGTTGGCACGCTGTGAGGCTGGTACACGGCTGTGGCGGACGCTTCCCTGGTGGTGGCGTGGGCTGCAGCTCACACTTCCGCAGCCCAGGACTCTGTGCGGGTGGTGCCCAACCTGGTTGTATCGGCTGGGGTGGCGAGGCCAGTGGGGGGCCCGGTTAATGGAGGGTAGGGGCGGATAATCCTGTGGCCCCGGTAGTGGCTGGTACAACGGCGGCCGTTGGCGAAGGGGCGGTGGAAGTAGAACGTGTGCGTTTGGCAGATGCTGCCAAATGCGAAGTCTGCGTCTGTTTTGAGGGGCCTTTGGGCGCTCATTTGAAGGCAGAGGTGAAGGAGCGCATTTGGAAAGGGGAGTATGTTGAAATTTTCTCTTTGTTGCCCTTGGAGAAGTTTAACTTGGACAAAGTTAAGCCGGACGAGAGCAAGAAAGAGGAGGAAGAGAAGCGGCGCTACAGGTTAATTCCGCGCACGTTTGCAAATTGGTTGCAGGCGTTTGCGATTTTAGCAAGCGTTATTGGGGAAAAGATGCCGAAAACTTTTTTGCTACCTTTATTCTTTTGGGGAGGCGCAAAGGGTGTATGGGGGGACTGCCTGGTTGCGCTATGATGAGCAGTTCCAGCAGAGGAAGGCGGTCTGCCCTGCTTTACGGTGGGACCATAAGGACATTAGTCTTTGGATGAAGCTAATGTCCTCTCCGAGAAGTTCTTTGCCTCCCTTTCAGGGTGGGGCTGGGGGTTTGGCGTTTGCCGGGCAACCGGCCGGTAATCGCATGGGTTTCTGCTGGCAATTTAACGCTGGTACCTGCAGATTCGGGGCAAAATGTCGATTCCGGCATGAGTGTTCCACATGCGGGGGTTCGCACTCACAGTCTCGGTGCTTTAAGCAGGGTCATGGAAAAGGGGGGATTCTGGAAAAAGGGAAGACACCGGTGATGGTAAAAAGGATGGCCCCTTTTCTAAGGCGCTACCCTAATTGGGCAGCAGGCAGGTTATTAGAGTTGGGGTTTACTGATGGTTTCAAGCTGAATAGTCGACTTCAGGTAGTTCCGCCAATGGCGGATAATTTGAGGTCGGTTAAGGAACATCCTGGCAGTGTTACTGAAAAGTTGTTCAAGGAAGTTTCGTTGGGTCGCATGGCTGGCCCGTTTGAGATGCCGCCAATACCCGATTTGGTTATATCCCCTTTGGGTGTGGTTCCCAAGAAGGAGCCGAACAAGTTTTGGCTCATCCACCATTTGTCCCACCCGCGTGGGGGATCTGTTAATGATTCCATTGACCCTGGCCTTTGCACGGTGTCTTACACATCTTTTGATACAGCGGTAGCCTGGGTGCAGTGTTTGGGTAAAGGGGCATTGTTGACGAAAACGGATATAGAGGCTGCTTTTCACCTCTTGCCAGTTCATCCTGATTGCTGCCATTTGTTGGGATGTCACTGGCAGGGTAAGTTTTTTGTTGACAGATGTTTGCCCATGGGGTGTGCTATTTCTTGTTCATTGTTCGAGCATTTTAGTTCCTTTCTGTAATGGGCAGTATGGGATGTTGCAGACTTGTCATCCGTCATCCATTACTTGAATGATTTTTTGTGTATAGGGCCTGCGGAGAGCCTGGTGTGTGCGTCTCTGTTGGCTACAGTTCAGGTCCGGCTACTGTTTTGTGTTTTTTGAGGATTGTTATAGATACGGTGGCTATGGAATGTCGTTTGCCTTTGGACAAATTGGAGGGTTTGAGGCAGGAGGTGGCTGAGGTGTTACGGGTGAAGAAGATCCAGCTTCGAGCTCTGCAATCTCTGCTGGGCAAATTAAATTTTACCTGCCGCATCATGCCTATGGGGCATGTTTTCTGCAGGCGTCTGGCGGCGGCCACGGCCGGAGTTTGGGCTCGGCATCATTATATTCGATTGGGGCTGGATCCCAAGGAGGATCTGACAGTGTGGGAACTTTGATATGGAACTGTTCACTGACACGGCTGATTCCGGCGGTTTTGGGGCCTTTTACCAGGGAAAGTGGAGCGCTGGGGAATGGCCAGAGGAATGGAAGGGGTCTGGGATTTGGTACGTAATTTGGCGGCATTGGAATTATTCCCCATAGTGCTAGCTGTGGAGCTATGGGGTGAGGATTTTAGGAATTGCTGTGTGCGTTTTCACTGTGATAATCTGGGGGTTGTACAGGCCATTAATAATAACACTGCGTCTTCCCCCCTAGTTGTGCGCTTACTGCAGCATCTGGTTTTGAATTGTTTGTGTATCAACTGTTTTGTGACTGCAGTTCATGTTTCTGGGGTTGATAATTCAGTGGCTGATGCGTTCTCTCGTTTCCAGTGGGACAGGTTTAGTCAACTGGCACCAGAAGCAGATGTACACGGGATTCCTTGCCCCGAGAGGTTATGGAGAATTGCATTGCCACTGCCCAGCTTTTGATCCATAGGTCGGTTTCTGCAGCTACTTGGACAGCATACAGTAAGGTTTGGCTGGAATGGAGGGCCTTGGTGCGGGAAGTAGGGGAATGCTCTCTCGATGAGGGTAGAGTCCATTTGCTGCTTTACTTTATAGGCAAGAATTTTGAGAGAGGAGTGTCGGCTTCATATATGTCACGAAAGTTAGCTGGGCTGGCGTTTATGTTCCAGTTGGCGGGTCAAAGGGACGCTACGAAGGCTTTCATGGTTTGGCGTGCTATGCGTGGATATCGCGCTGGTCGATCGGCAGCCGACACGAGACGCCCAGTTTCTTTTAAGGTTTTGGGGGCCGTGGTGGAACAGTTGAGATATGTTTGTTTTTCACAGTTTGAGAGGGTATTGTTCCGGGCCTATTTTGTATTGGCCTTTTTTGGTGCTTTCCGGGTGGGCAAGATGGTGAGTAGGAACAAAAAGAGGGACGGAGGTTTGGATGTTCAGGATGTTTTGGTGCAAGGGGATATGTTGGGGGTGTTTCTGAGGAGGTCCAAGACAGATCAATTGGGCAAGGGGGCGTGGGTTGAGTTGAGGACGGTCCCGGGTTCTCCTTTATGTCCGGTTGCGGCTGTGGAGGAATTTTGCCAAATCAGGCCCCAAGGCGGGGGGGTTTTCTTCCAACATGAGGATAGGACGGCCGTGTCACGTTTTCAATTTCAGGCGGTGTTCAAAAAATGTTTGGTGGCAGCGGGATTGAATGCGGAGAATTATTCTTCTCACTCGTTCTGCATTGGAGCAGCCACGGAGGCGGTCCGGTGGGGATTGGATGATAAGGTGGTTCAGAGTATTGGACGTTGGTAATCAGCAAGGTTTGAATTATACGTTCGCCCTCACTTACTTTAGTTAAACTAATCATCATGGGGGGAAAGGGGAGGGGGTTTGGCTGTTTGTGGCTCCTCTCTCTCTTTGCTTCTTCAAATTCATGTTGGGTATTCTGGTGGGTCATTTGCTGTTGTGTTAGGGTGATGTGTTTTTGTCTTCCCCCTTTTTCCTTTTTTCTGTTTCCTTATTATATTAGATTTGGAAACCTGCTTGGTGTGGATCCTAGGATACTCATATGTGTATTGGGGTGCCAGGAGGGTGGATGTCAGGAGGAATGGTAGGTTGTTGGGTTTGTCTGGGGAATAGGGCATAGTACGCTGGATTGGAGTCCCGGGCATGCTCTGGTCCAGGATGGTACCTGAGTTGCATAGGTACGCCCGACTGGACCTGATGTGGTTCTGATACATGCGGGGGGTAATGACCTGGGTTTGCGGTGCGCAAGGGAGTTGATCAGGGACATCAAATTCGATCTGTTACGGCTGCAATCCTTTTTCCTGGATACCATTTTTATCTGGTCTGATATCGTGGCCAGGACGGCTTGGCGTTTGGCTCGCTCTGTTGCAGGTCTGAACAGAGCAAGGGTAAAGGTCAACAAAGCGGTGGCCAAGGTTTTTGTACGGAACGGTGGTTTGGCGGTGCGTCACCGGGAGTTGGAGGAGGAGACATGGCGTTTTTTACGTTCTGATGGGGTACACCTGAATGCCATTGGTATTGACCTGAGGCAGCTAGGTTTGCAGGATGGCGTGCAGCGGGCGTTCAGAGTTTGGAGGGCAACACTCACGTAAGGTGTCACGTGTGTGTGCTGTGGCGGGAGGTCTATGGGGTCTTTGAAGGCGGTGCTGAGAAATAATGGAGGTTTAGGGGGGGTTGGGCCCATACGGAGGTATGGGCGTCCTTTCCCTTAAATGGAAACAATGGTGTGTAGTAGGTTGTATCTGGAAGGAAGTAGCTGGTTGTCCCTGAGCTTGCGTAATACACGGTATGGGGCCTTTCATGGGTCTACTGATACAACTAGTTTGGTTTGAAATTATATATTTGCCTTCAAAGACCTCTAGATCAGGAAGGTTAATACTGATGTGTATTTGGTTAAAAAATGTTTATGTAAAAATGTATGGTATGCATTAAGTTATATGTTTGGAAAATTTTGTATTTCTATTTGTTGTAATAAAGGGCTGCTATGGCCATTCGACTCCAAAAGAATAGTGTCATCTGGTCAATTGCTGGTAAGGGTGTGGAAGGGAGCAGAATGTTATTCACAGGAGCCTCACGAATAGACACATCACTTAGTCAAGTAATGGCCCGGAGCTAAAGTATCACTGGGAGGAGGGCCATTACTTGACTTGGGTGGGGCAGTGAGGCGAAGGCAGTAAGGGGAGGTAATGTAATCAATGGTAATTAGGAGGTAGGACAGTGGGTGGAATGCAGATATAAGTTGTGGGTGGAGTTAGGAGCGGTGGTCAGTTGGAGATAGGAGAGCGCTGGACAGAAGATTTCCCACCCTCCCTCCCTTTAAGTTATGGGTATAGTGACAGGTGGATGATGGATCTGGAATGGTTTTAATGTTCATGGCTGGTGCATTATGGGTGATGGAAAAAATGGGTGGTTCCAACTTTGATTGTCGTAGCAGCGGGAAGTCTATGGGGTCTTTGAAGGCGGTACTGAGAAATAATGGAGGTTTAGGGGGGGTTGGGCCCATACGGAGGTATGGGCGTCCTTTCCCTTAAATGTAAACAATGGTGTGTAGTAGGATGTATCTGGAAGGAAGTAGCTGGTTGTCCCTGAGCTTGCATAATACACGGCATGGGGCCTTTCATGGGTGTACCGATACAACTAGTTTGGTTTGACATTATATATTTGCCTTCAAAGACCTCTAAATCAGGAAGGTTAATACTGATGTGTATTTAGTTAAAAAATGTTTATGTAAAAATGTATGATATGCATTAAGTTATATGTTCAGAAAATGTTGTATTTCTATTTGTTGTAATAAAGGGCTGCTATGGCCATTTGACTCCAAAAGAATAGTGTCATCTGGTCAATTGCTGGTAAGGGTGTGGAAGGGAGCAGAATGTTATTCACGGGAGCCTTACAAATAGACACATCCCTTAGTCAAGTGTTTTGTTGAAAGACCTTTTTAAAGGTTCTTGGCACATAACTATGCAAAGGATTGGTTGACACTTTTTTACTCAATACCGATTTTCTTATAGTCTTGACCTCAATAGGTGTCAGAAGTATTAGAGATTACATACAGGTGCATCTTGTAAAATTAGAATATCATCAAAAAGTTAATGTATTTCAGTAATTCTTTTCAAAAAGTGAAACTGATATATTTTATATAGATGCGTTACACACAGAGGGATACATTTCAAGCATTTCTTTCTTTTAATTTTAATGATTATGTCTTACAGCTTGTGAAAACCCAAAATCCAGTAGCTCAAAATTAGATTACATAAGACCAATAAAAAAAAAGGTTTTTTAATACAGAAATGTTGGCTTACTGAAAAGTATGTCCATGTACAGTGTGGTATGCACGCAATACTTGGTCGGGGCTTCTTTTGCATGAATTACTGCATCAATGCGACGTGGCATGGAGGCCATCAGCCTGTGGCACTGCTGAGGTGTAGGGATGAGCCGAACAACCCCCGGTTTGGTTCGTACCAGAGCTTGCGAAAAGGCAAAAAATGTATGCGAACACCGTTAAAGTCTATGGGACACAAACATGAAAATCAAAAGTGCTAATTTTAAAGGCTTATATGCAGGTTATTGCCATAAACAGTGTTTGGGGACCTGGGTCCTGCCCCAGGGGATATGTATCAATGCAAAAAAAGTTTTAAAAACAGCTGTTTTTTTCAGGAGCAGTGATTTTAATAATGCTTAAATTGAAACAATAAAAAAAAGTATGCCTGTAAAGTAACGCATCTTTCCCGTGTTTAGAACAGTACCACAGCAAAATTACATTTCTGAAGGAATAAATGTAATTTAAAACTGCTTGCGACTGTAATGAATTATCAGATCCCAGCAATATAGATAAAAATCATTGAAAAAAACGGCATGGGTCCCCCCAGTCCATTACCAGGCCCTTTGGGTCTGGTATGAATATTAAGAGGAACCCCGCACCAAAATTAAAAAAAAAAAAAAATTGTGTGGGGGTCCCCCCAAAATCCATAGCAGGCCCTTCAGGTCTGGTTTGGATATTAAGGGGAACCCTGCACCAAATTGTAAAAAAAATGGTGTAGGGGTCCCCCCCAAAATCCATACCAGGCCCTTCAGGTCTGGTATGGATTTTAAGGGGAACCCCGCGCCAAAATAAAAAAAAATTGCGCGGGGTCCCCCCCAAAATCCATACCAGACCCTAATCCAAGCACGCAACCTGGCAGGCCGCAGGAAAAGGTGGGGGACGAGAGAGGACAACCCCTCCTGTACCGTACCACTCCATTTTTTAAAAAAGTTTGGTGCAGGGTATCTCTTAATATTCATACCAGACCCAAAAGGGCCTGGTAATGGACTGGGGATAACCCATGCAGTTTTTTAAAATGATTTTTATGTTTATTGCCGGGACCCGACAATACATTACAGCCGCGAGCAGTTTTGAATGAAAATGTTTCCTTTAGATGCGCTACTTTACAGGCAGACTAAGGACACCCCCCCCCCCAGGCACAATATTTAATGGAAAATTTCGTTTTTATTGTTTCACTTTAAGCATTATTAAAATCACTGCTCCTAAAAAAACTGCAGTTTTTAAAACTTTTTTTTGCATTGATACTTGTCCCCTGGGGCAGGACCCAGGTACCCATAATCTTTTTATGGCAATAACTTGCATATAAGCCTTTAAAATGAGCACTTTTGGTTTTTCATGTTAGTGTCCTATAGACTTTTAACGGCGTTCCACGGCTTTCGAATTTGCCGCGAACGCCGCATATTGTTCGCTGTTCGGTGAACGGGCGAACACCCGATGCTCAAGTCGAACTTGCGTTCGACTCGAACATCTGGCTCATCCCTACTGAGGTGTTATGGAAGTCCAGGTTGCTTTGACAGCGACCTTAAGCTCATCTGCTTTGTTGGGTCTGGTGTCTCTCATCTTCCACCTTGACAATACCCCACAGATTCTCTAAGCCAGTGGTCCTCAACTCTGTCCTCAGGGCCCACTAACAGGCCAGGTTTGCAAGATAACTGAAATACATCACAGGTGATATCATTTGCTGCTCAGTGACTGCAATATTCTAGTCTGCATCTCCCCAAGGTAATACATAAAACCTGGCCTGTTAGTGGGCCGAGGACAGGGTTGATGACAACTGCTCTATGGGGTTTAGGTCAGGCGAGTTTGCTGGCCTAACAAGCACAGTGATACTCTGATCATTATACTAGGTATTGGTGCAGTAACTGGTCAAATGAAGCATAAAAGTTAAGTGTGCAAACCACTCTATAAAGCTTGACCTCTAAGAATGCCTCTTTCTAGATGTACAGAGTGCAAAGAGTTTCCAAATGTATTACCTGTGTCAGTGTATGTAACTAGCACTAAGAGGCAGCGAAGGAATTACCCTTTTCTAAACTAAATCTAAGTTCTGTTTTGAGATATACTGTATACCAGTACTGTGCAAATGTTTTAGGCAGATGTGAAAAAATACTGTAAAATAAGAATGCTTTAAGAAATAAAAGTCTTAATAATTTATTGTTATCAATTAGGAAAATGGATAGTAAATGAACAGAAGAGAAATCCAAATAAAATCAATTTTTGGTGTGACTACCCTTATGCCTTCAAAACTGCATTAACTCTGCGCTTGTGTGCAAGCTGCACTTGTACACAGTTTTTGAAGGAACTCGACAGGTAGGTTGTTCCAGACATCTTGGAAAACTGTCTTCTGTGGATGTAGGCTGCCTCAACTCTTTCTGTCTCTTCATGTAACCCCAGACAGACTCAATTATGTTGAGATCAGGGTGCAGTGGGGGCCAAACCATCACTTCCAGGACTCCTTGTTCTTTATGCTGAAGAGTTGGAGCTTTAGTCAGGTTCCGTGGTGTCCTCAATGGTGAGAAATACAAATATGTATCCATCATGCCACATCATCAGGGAGGCATGCGTTTAGCCCCAAATGTATTATGCAACAGGACAACGACCCCAAACATACAGTCATACAGCCAATGTTATTAAGAACTATCTTCAGCGTAAAGAACAAGGAGTCCTGAAAGTGATGATTTGGCCCCCACAGAACCCTGACCCCAACATGACCAAGTATGCCTGGGATTAAATGAAGAGACAGAAGGATTTCAGGCAGCCTAAATCCACAGAAGATCTGTGGTTAGTTCTCCAAGATCATAAAATCCATGCAGCACCACCATAAAGAATTCTTTAAACATACGTGTATATAACAGTGCAAAAATAACCACTTGAACAACAGTGCATGATATTGCAAAATAAAGTCCACTTTGCATTTAAAATAAAGTCCACTTTAGAACATAAGCAAATATGTCCATGTGATATCTTCCACAATCAGAAAATAAAACACCACATGTTACACACCTTGCCTCCATCTCTATGCCAGATACAAAATTAATTAGGGCTATTAAAAAGAATGGCTATTCACCCATATGAAATATGTAACAAAAAACTAGAAAATATTGGACTTTACTGGTACCAAAAAAAGGACGGCCACATGGGTAATGTAAAAATAACAAAGTGTATTAAACACAAATATTACAGAAGAAAGAAACTGTTAAAAACATGCATTAATGTGACATAAGATATATGCCATAATGAGAAGCCAATGTGTCTATGCTAATGCCAAACAGGTTGACATGTTTCACATAGTCGCTTCCTCAGGACCCCATTGATTTGGCAGCAGAGATAATAGCCTATACAGAAGAAAATTTGCAATAATCAATTAGTATTCAACATATGTCAAGATATCCATACAGTTTGTTATATCTCATATGTCAACTCATGTGTCGTCACAAGGATCTCCCAGTCTATGGATAGTGTAGTACCCACTAATCATGGGGTACTTTGTCGCAGTAAGTGGGCTTAAGTACCATATAGCAATATGGTGTGACCAAATCCCCATATTTTTTGATAATGTTTTTTGAAAATGTCTAGGTATTTTAAATAAGCCTTGCAGGAGGTAAATGTCTTTTTTTGCATGTGTGCTCTGTAATATTTTGTTCTGTAGTATGGTCTTATGGCTGCACCATCTTTAATGCATCTTTTAGAGTGTGCCCCCCAAATATCTTGTTTGTCAAAAGGATAGTGGAACAAAAAGTGCAGACAAGATTAGTGTGGGGTAGTAGAATAACATATACAAATGTACCCCTATAATAGGGAAATAAAATAAATACATAAATGGCCAGTCAACTAAGATAACCTCCTCATATACTATAATATCCCTATAGTGCAGGACTTGCTTGTCTATAGATGGAAAAAAAGGCACAATTTGGAAAAAACAGCAAACGTAGGGTAGTACCCCAGATGTACAAGATTGTTGTCAAGATATTCGCAAATAGGGTAAAAGACCTACAATTATCAGTGAAATACAATTAGGCACAATACCAAAAAGAGAAAATGGTCTAAAAATAAAAAAAATATATAAAATACGGATGAGGAAAAAACAAAAACTTTATTTACCATATGCCTGAGTGCAATTTACCACTTCCCAAGATGGATGAGAAGAGGAGAGGAGAGAAAGGGCCCAGAATGGAAAAGGCCAACCAAACTTTATATTCAGGCCTAAAGATGAAGCTATTACTTTCAAAAATCCAAACCAGAGAGCAAAACCACTTACAATAATATAGATGGACAAAAAGGAGATCAATTACTACCTGTTGGTGTATTCTAGACGGAACCATTCCATATACATTTATAATTCCATAGCCCAATATCCTATAGGAAGGGTTTAAAACTAAAAGCATCATTCAAACCAGGTGCCGTGGTGGCGTTATGATTAAATATCCATCTCGCCTCTCTTTGTAGCAACTTTCTATCAAAATTCTCTCCCCTTGGATCCCCAAGGACTTTCTCAAGAACAGTGAATTTAACCATAGAGATGTCATGGTTATGCTTAAGGGTCACATGTCTACCTATCGGTGTATACAAAAGATTTTTCCTAATGTAATAGATATGATCATATATTCATCTCCAGAAATTTCTAATTGTCTTGCCAACATAAAACGACCCACACCTGCAGAACATAATGTATATGACTCCAGTGGTCTGGCAGTCCACATGATGTCCTATCATGTGTATACGGCCGTTTGGTAAGACAAAAGATGGCCCTTTCAGAATCCATTCACAGAATTCACAGGCATCACATCTGTACATACCCCTACTGCTTTCTGCTGTTAGAGAATTTTCCATTTCCAGCTTGATTTATTGTATTTTTGGTTGCTGACTTATGCTTGTTCCCGACTTCACTTCTTGGATGACCCCTTTGGATTACGCTGATTGTTGTTGCCGACCCCGCCTTTTCCTGGCGCCGCCTTCTGGTTTACCCCTGTGTTTACCCCTGTGTCTTGGTTCCTGACTTTGGCACTACTAACAGTGAGTTACTTGCTGGTTGTTCCTTGATATACACTGTTTGCACTTCCCTTTCTGGTCCCTATTTCTGTCTGCAGGATCTCAACCTTCCCTCCACCTGATACTGGGATAAGAAGACTACCGGTCAGGAAACCGGAGTGATGGTTGGAATCTCCTGGCAGGCCTAACATTATACTAGGGCCAGATGGACCTCAGCGAGTTGGTGCAGGCAGTCTCTCTTCAGGAACAACTGTTGGGAGAGCAGGCCAATCAGGTGCAGTCATTGGAGGAGAGATTTAGATGCTATATCGGCTATGTTATCCTCTTTGTCTACTGCACATGGTTCTAGTCCTGCTACATCTAGTAACCAAGGCTGGGGCTAGGGAACCGGTTATTGTGTCTACCCCCGCCAGGGTTCTCCCATTCCTAAGATACCTCTCCGTGAGAAGTATGATGGGAACCCTTTGGATTGCAGGGGATTTCTCAACCACTGCCGGTTGCATTTTAGAAATCAACCTTCTGCGTTTGCCTCTGCTCAAGCCAAGGTGACATTTATTATCTCCTTGCTAAAGGGCAGAGCTTTGTCCTGGGTGTCACCCCTTCTTGAGAAAGATTCTCCTATACTAACTGACTACCCCACGTTCATGAAAACCTTTGAAAAAATATTTGATGTTCCTGGCAGAGTATCTGTGGCCGAGTCCAACATTCTCGCTTTACATCATTAAACGCATGGTAGCCTCTGACAGTGCCTTGCAAAAGTATTCACCCCCTTGGCATTTTTTTTGTTTTGTTGCCTCACAACCTGGAATTAACATGGATTGTTTGAGGATTTGCATCATTTAATTTACAGAACATGCCCACAACTTTGAAGATTTTTTTTTTTTTATTGTGAAGCAAACAACAAATAGGACAAAATAACAGAAAAGTCAATGTGCATAACTATTCACCCCCCTAAAGTCAATACCTTGCAGAGCCACCTTTTGCAGCTATCACAGCTCCAAGTCCCTTTGGATAAGTCTCTATGAGCTTGCCACATCTTACCACTGGGATTTTTGCCCATTCCACCTTGCAAAACTGCTCCAGCTCCTTCAAGTTGGATGGTTTGCGCTTGTGAACAGCAATCTTTAAGTCTGACCACAGATTTTCTATTGGATTGAGGTCTGGGCTTTGACTAGGCCATTCCAACACATTTACATGTTTCCCCTTAACCACTGGGCACTTAAACCCCCTTAATAACCAGACCAATTTTCAGCTTTTGGTGCTCTCACATTTTGAATGACAATTACTCAGCCATGCAACTCTGTATCTATATGAATTTTTTGTCCCTTTTCACACAAATGGAGCTTTCTTTTGGTGGTATTTAATCACCGCTGGGTTCTTTATTTTTTGCGCTATAAAAAGAAAAAAGACCGAAAAATCTGTAAAAAAATGCATTTTTTTTTCGTTTCTGTTATAAAATTTTGCAAATTAGTAATTTTTCTTCATATATTTTGGCCAAAATGTATACCGCTACATATCTTTGGTAAAAATAACCCAAATTGGTGGATATTATTTGGTCTTTGTGAAAGTTATAGACTCCAAAAGCTATGGTGCCAATATCTGAAAATTAATCACACCTGAATTACTGACGGCCTATCTAATTTCTTGAGACCCTTACATGCCAGAAAAGTACAAATACCCCCCAAATGACCCCTTTTTGGAAAGAAGACATTCCAAGGTATTTAGAAAGATGCATGGTGAGTTTTTTGAAGTTGTCATTTTTTCCCACAATCCTTTGCAAAATCAAAGTTTTTTTTTTTTCACAAAATTGGCATATTAGCAGGTTATTTCTCACACACAGCATATGCATACCACAAATTACACCCCAAAACACATTCTGCTATTACTCTCGAGTATGGCGATACCACATGTGTGAGACTTTTACACAGCGTGGCCACATACAGAGACCCAACATGCAGGGAGCACCTTCAGGCGTTCCGGAGCACCCAGGCCAATTCTGACATTTCTCTTCTACACGTAAAAATCATCATTTATTTGCTAGAAAATTACATAGAACCCCAAAACATTATATATGTTTTTTTAGCAAAGACCCTAGAGAATACAATGGCAGTCATTGCAACTTCTTATCTCGCACAGTATTTGCGCAGCAATTTTTTGAATGCTTTTTTTTTTAAAAAAAACAGTATTGTGCTTTAAAAAAAACAAAACAGTACAGTTAGCCCAATGTTTTTGCATAATGTGAAAGATGAAGTTACACCGAGTAAATAGATACCCAACATGTCACCTTTCAAAATTGCACACGCTTGTGGAATGGCGCCAAACTTCGCTACTTAAAAATCCCCATAAGCGACGCTTTAAAATTTTTTACTGGTTACATGTTTTGTGTTACAGACGAGGTCTAGGGCCAAAATTATTGCTCTCGCTCTACCGATCGCAGTGACACCTCACATGTGTGGTTTGAACACCATTTTCATATGTGGGCGGGACTTACGTATGCGCTTTAACATTTTTTTATTTTTTTTTGTTCATTTTACTTTATTTTAGTTTGACGCTTTTTTTAAAAAAAAAGTTTTTTGATCACTTTTATTCCTATTCAAGAAATGTAAACATCCCTTGTAAAAGTAATATGGCATGACAGGTCCTCTTTACAGTGAGATATGGGGTCAATAAGACCCCACATCTCACCTCTAGGCTGGGAAGCCTGAAATAAAAAAAAAAAAAGATCCTGGCTTCGATCGTAGCGGTGAGTCGGTAGAAGCACCGGAGGGCGGCGGGAGGGAGAACCCTTATTTACCTCGATGTACTCATTCAGAGAGGGTGGGAGACTTCAAACACAGACATGGATGGATGGTGAGCTCACTCACCCCTTGACAGTCAGCACCCCTATTTCCTGATGTATGTGCAGCTGGTTGTCTTCAAATATTTGTCCCCCACTTTTACTGTGAAGCGCCCTACTCCCGTAGGAGCGGCTAAAAGTTCGTTCTAGCCTGAAATGCTTTCCATCACCCCTTTCCCTCAACCAGATAGAACACGCAGACAGTCATTGAAAAGTAAACTATGTACAACTTTATTGCGGTTTCCATGTGAAATGCTGCACTGCACTGGAAAGTCACTCTGAATAACTTCCAGTGTTTTTGAGTGATGAGAAATACAACTTTAAATCCAGAATAAACAAAACCCCCGTTAGTGAAGCTTCTATCTGGCATGAACTCTCATAAGGCAACGCATCTTTTTGAGTGATGAGAAGCACAACTTTAAATCCAGAATAAACGAAACCCCCGTTAGTGAAGCTTCTATCTGACATGAACTCTCATAAGGCAATGCATCTTTCCTTCCTCCTGTTAGCCACCACTTCCTGACTGTACAGTCCTTCTTATTCTAACTCCATGAATGATACTCTGAATAACATTTAGGAGTTGACTTTCAGATTCCTCCAGGGTATTAGTTCTCTAAGGCCCAGCTCTGTTCTCCTGAACCCGCACACTAATCCCTGCAAGGTCTCTCAGAAGTTCTGTTCCCCTGGGTTACACTCACATGTGTTACAGAACGATGATCCATGCCGCGCAACAGAAGATCCTCTCCCAGTCCTGGTGTGTCAGTAACAGCAACTATTAAGAAGAATGTCCTGCAGTCTCTCTTTCATTTCCATAACTTGTTTCAAAGCATGCTTCCCCCACCCTGCAGGGGAGAGCACCCACGCAAATCCTCCTGGATCCTACATCCTCCAACAATGCCCCCAGGAAGCATGTGACCAAGCCTTTTAAAGAAGTCCTGCCTCTGCCCAAACAAATTAACTATTGGTCCAGAGGGGTCTCCCAAAACTGCCTGTCACTCTCACTTGTATTCCTCCCATCCTCCAAGTCAAAACACAGAAAATAGAGGAAACTGTCACAAGCAGAGTTCAGGGGGGGGTCCCACACCCTCCTCTACTCTAGTAAACTTCCCATGACAATCTAACCCACCAGTTTGCACCGCAGGGTGAAATACTGGCATTTTTTACCTATTTCCACACCTAACTTTCTATTATAGCACTCACCTAAACAGGTGGGCGCTACAACTGTATGAAATACTGCGCCGGGGATTGGAGTGTGGGCAGACACAGAGGGTATGGGTGGGAGGAGGAGGTGCAAATCAAACCCAAATTTCCTCTCCCATCTGTATGTAGGTAATTGGTGATAGGGGTGATAGGGGATAGTTCAATATGAATAATGTGTGTGTATCCTTATCGACCATCAATAGGAAGCTAGAGGGGTGTATACATTGTTTGTGGGCAGAGAGGCCATGTTCACAATCATTTTAAAGACAGAGGATGACTGGTGGCAGTAGATTGCTGGTTAGGACTGGCTTAAATAGATGAGGTAGCACAGATGGCAACGAATGTTGGAACTGATATGCAGCACTGATGGGCACTTATAGGCTATAATAGAATATATTATTCCTGTTCCCTAATATAATAACATATGATTTTATAATGTAATGCTTTATTTAATTTGTTCGATATTCTCATATCATCAATAAATAAAAACAATATTAACACCATATTAACAATTCAAAACGGGGGGAGTGTCCGGACATACAACAGGGAGGACTTGTGGAAGCTGTGCTCCGTCTAATAAACTTGGATCCATAGCCATCCTTGCCCTTTTCCACCCCACCGAAGCTCCATTTCAATATCAGGAGCGACTGGACACCCTCAGCTGCAGCCCCGAGGAGTTTCTGATCTTTTGGGCCACACTACACTGTCTTGGGCCTACAGCCAGTTCCGAGCCTCGGACCCTCGCCGACATTTTGGGGCCTACTTTACACCGGAGCCCACCGCTCTCATTACCCCGGATCAGAGGCCCACGGCCAAGCTCTGTTATAGCTCCCTGACCGGAAAATCATCCGCGCCCACAGAGAACTATTGCACGAGTGGTAACTCACTTGGAGATCCCATCTTTTAACACCGGCCTCCGGAGGCCTGACGCCATCTTCAGGCCTGCCGTTCCCGCCTTCTCTACCTTGTGGAAGCGGTGAGTACCTGGACGCTCTACTACCTATCACTCAGCCGGCTCCCCCTACAGTGTTGGGACATTCTCATATCGCCGGGGCCCCGAATTTGGGTCCATACGGAGCCGCTTGGGGCCTTCACAATACGGTACTCACCCGGCCGGCCACTACCGCTAGGAAAGTCCGTGGCTCCGGTCTACCTCTGTAAGTCGGCGGCCATCTTGGTGCTCCAAGTACTCCCTATCTCAATTTGTGCCACCACACTCTCTGCACAGCTCCCATTCCTCTAGACTGATCAAACTAAATCTCCTAGTTCTTTTCTGCAGCTGATGAAGTGATCCTGTTATTATCTGCATCTTATCTTCATGAGAATCTGTACAAATAGTAACAGTATTTTGATGTATACATGGCACTGAGCATATGTAAGTAAGAAGTGCCCAATACAGCTATCGGCCCTATAGTTCCAGTTATGCCTGCCAAAACAACTAAATCCCGCTCTGCTCCGGGTAAAAGATTGGGCAAGAGGTCATTGTCTATTCTAGTTTCTGCAGGCTCCATTCAGCAATATTTAGCCAACGCACGTGGAGACCAAGCGCCTCTCCCTCATCTCACGCTGCCTCTGTGAGGGAGAGCTCTCCGGCCTCCTCATACTGCCTAGATCTTATGGACGATCCTGGATCCCCTGCTGGTCTTAAAAAAGAACTCGCAGATATGTTTCATAGCTTGGAAAAGCCCATTAAAAAAGAAATAACTGCTGTTAGAACTGATATGTCACAAATCCTGGTCAGAGTGGAGGAAACGGAGCAACGGCAGGACACACACGCCCTAGCCATTAAAGAACTGCAAGACACTGTTACCCAGCTAGCATTTACTCATCGGGCCTCTCTATACAAACTTGAAGACCTCGAGAACCGTAACCGCAGAAATAATATACGTGTCAGAGGTCTGCCTGAAGCAACTGGAGATAATGACCTTGAACCATCAATACATGGCATTTTCAACACCATCCTGGGTAACCCTGTCACTGAACCACTCCGCTTTGACCATGTACACCGCGCCCTAAGACCCCGTAATGCTAATTCTGACCAGCTCAGAGACGTCATCTGTCGCTTGCATTACTTCGAGGTTAAAATGCCATCATGATGAAGATGCGGGGCTTGCCTAACATAGATTTTGATGGGGCAGTCATCACCATATTCCCAGACCTCTCCAAGGATACTCTAGACCGCCGTAGAGCCCTAAAGCCACTCCTTGATGACCTGAGTTCAGACGGGATCACATATAGATGGGGCTTTCCAGCCTGCCTGATTGCCACAAAAAATGGCCGTTCCCATACACTAAGGTTTCCGGAGGAACTCTCAACCTTCTTGCAGGATCTTAATCTTCCGTCCAATTCCCAAATTTTCGAGCCAGTGGATTCACTTTGGAGAAAAACTAAAGGTAGATAAGAATGGGTACAGCGCTGCTCCGATGATGTTGAAAAGATATTTACACCATAAGCAGCTAACACACCTCTAAGACAAAGAAGTAAAAATCAGCAAATATAAAAATAGTGTAGCGCTAAGTGTCAGAGTAGGGAATTTTAAAGAGAAGCCATCTTACAATGGCCAATAAAATAAACCAAAACAAAAAATGCTTCAAAAAATCCAATAAAAAGTGACTCAATGAAAAAATAAATTAATAAATATAGCAAAGTGACATGTAATACATATTGGTAAATACACCAGTGAGAGGTAAAAATGAAACCAGAGTATAAATGTATATATAAATAATAAATCAACTGTGAATAGAGTCCATATATATTCAAAAAATATGTATAATCCTGATGAGAGTCAAAAACCACCACCAACAGTCTCTGAGGATTAGCTGATGAAGACAACACCGGAGTGTCACTGGTGGGTAAGGACGGTAAATACCCCAAATCGATTGTGACGTCTAAGTGTGTATCAAAACCATCACCATAGCATCTGAAGAGGCTTACCGGAAGCAAGGGACTTGAACAGACATATGTCTTACAAGTCAAAAAGGCTTGTTTAGCCACCAAGGCTAGCAGGATAGGACATCAGATATCCGCAGCTTCAAATGGGGAAGGAGGGGGATCTGCCAACAGCTTCACCCGTCCGGACGTATCAGCAGGTCAACCAGATGTTTTCAATTGAAACCATGAGAGAAGGAAGACTCACATGGCATGATATCGTTTAAAAAGCATGCATTTATTCAAAGCAATAAAAAAGAACACTCACATGGTATGAGGAAATAGACAGCTTAAATAATATCGAACGCGGTGATCATAGAGGGTCCACCCGACATGTTTCGGCTCATCAGCCTTCATCTGGGGTGTGGACCCCCCTATTCCACCGCAATTTAAACTAGAAATGACCCCCACTGGAAGTGTCACAGTCCAGGAAATGACCCACTGACATCACTTCCGGTTCACGAATAAATATACATAAGCTTTATATAATATATATTATAAGGAACGTAGATAAGCAGTATTTATACCGCTATTCTAAAATGACGGGGTCAAAAGATAAAATGAGATGGGAATAAACTTAGAATATTCCTATGGTTATGGCCGGCCGATCCGGAAGTGCTCGGAATAGAAATCCAAGCCTCTTTCTCAGCACGGCCAAATTACATAGGACGGAGCGCCGTCGCGCTCCGCCCCCTCTATTTGGTTGGGCTTTGAGGGCGTGTGCAGTAGCGGAAGTCACAGAGAGGAAGTCCGCCGCCGCACCACGCCTCGTTCTGGGCAATGGATCCCATAGGTCGAGGCGCCGCAATGCCCCGCCTCCTGGTCGTTCATTATTATCCATAATGAGGAGTGTGGCTAACCTAAGTCCGCCCACATCCACGCCCTCTCCATCAGAGCCCAACCAAGCCTCCCGCCCACAACAGCACGTCATCCACATGGAGGGCCGTGATTGGGCAGAAAGTATAACCAAGCCTCTCTGTCACAATGACAATCGATTTGGGGTATTTACCGTCCTTACCCACCAGTGACACTCCGGTGTTGTCTTCATCAGCTAATCCTCAGAGACTGTTGGTGGTGGTTTTTGACTCTCATCAGGATTATACATATTTTTTGAATATATATGGACTCTATTCACAGTTGATTTATTATTTATATATACATTTATACTCTGGTTTCATTTTTACCTCTCACTGGTGTATTTACCAATATGTATTACATGTCACTTTGCTATATTTATTAATTTATTTTTTCATTGAGTCACTTTTTATTGGATTTTTTGAAGCATTTTTTGTTTTGGTTTATTTTATTGGCCATTGTAAGATGGCTTCTCTTTAAAATTCCCTACTCTGACACTTAGCGCTACACTATTTTTATACTTTGGAGAAAAACCCCTTCAAAGAGAGGACGTACCTCTCTTCCAGGCTCTGCACAAAAGCATGGTTGAATTGTGCATTTTTTAATCCAACCCCACTCTACCAATGTAGATACTCAATCTCCTACAGTTTATTTTCACCAAGTCAGGTTTCGGCTACAATTTTTTGCACTTTTGCCTGACTATACTTGGCCGAAGCTGACCAGACATTGGATTGACCACTGTTCTCTTTTTCTTTTTTCTTTTGTTTTTCTGTTGTCGTACCAGTTTGGTCTAAACATGTGTTGCCTTATAGGAATCATATTGTTTAAGTTGATCTTGTTCCTGCCTACATGGCCTTCTTATTCAACTGGAACTAATTATTCACTTATAGTTATAAGTTATTTGTTTTTCACAGGCCGTGTGCTGTCGGGGCACGCCTCTCTCACTATCCTCCCCCTATAGCGTAACCCTGTCCCCCTCTCCTTCTGGGGTTAGCGAGTGCGAGCGACCTTAAAGTTGTCTTATTCAATCCCTGCCCAGGGATTTGGATGGCTGCTCGCTCTCTCTTTCTCCAATGGGACCACTGCAGATTTCTGCGTGTTATTCATGTGTTTCCCACAAGTTCTTTAATTCATGTATATGATTTTATGTTCATTCTGTCCCTCTTTTCTTTTTTTCCCTTTCCATTCAATCCTCCTCTCTCCACCCCCCCCGTTGGCATGCATGGAAGTGTAAGCTAAAGGATCTCACTTTGCTATAACAATGGCTACGTTAAAGATTACATCATACAATGTTAGGGGTCTTAATGTCGTCACTAAGCGGCACCAAATATTTTGTGAACTAAAACAAGCTGCTCTCCCTCCCCCCCCCCCCCTGTTGGCATGCATGGAAGTGTAAGCTAAAGGATCTCACTTTGCTATAACAATGGCTACGTTAAAGATTACATCATACAATGTTAGGGGTCTTAATGTCGTCACTAAGCGGCACCAAATATTTTGTGAACTAAAACAAGCTGCATGCTCCATTGCCTTTCTTCAAGAAACGCATTTAACCCACACAACTCCTGTTAAATTGACCTCACCCCACTTTCCGCAATGGTACTACAGCTTATCTGACACCAACAAAGCAAAGGGAGTGGCCCTTGGGTTTAGCAGAAGTGTATCCTTTCGTTTATCTGATATGTTAGCTGATGATTACAGTCGATTTCTCTTCCTCAGGGGCTTCATAGGTAATACTCAATGTACCCTTGCAAATGTATACTGTCCAAACCAAAATCAGCCTACCCTTTTCTCACAAATCCTAACTAAACTGTCACACTTCGCCAAGGGTCTAACTATTTTAGCAGGAGACATTAACATGTCTTTAGGCCCAACAATAGACACGTCCCAAGGCCGCTCTAATATTTCTTTTAAACGCCTGAAATTTGTCAAAAAGAGGCTCCTGGACCTTCAATTAATGGATGTCTGGCGCCTCCTCCATCCCAAGGAGAAGGATTTCTCACATTTCTCCACAACACACCAATCATATTCTAGAATAGACAATATTTTCTAGATCTAGATCATTTTCATCTCCCCCTCTTACAGTCTACTCACATAGGCACCGCATCTATCTCGGACCACGCACCTGTGTCAATGACGTTGACCATGTCTTCCTTGACATCTCGTACTAATAACTGGAAACTTAATGATTCCCTTCTTACTAATGAAGCCGAGGTTTCCATGTTAGCTTCCTATTTATCACAATACTTTAAGGAAAACAAACCCTCTGACTTCTCTCTCCATTGTTTGGGAAGCTCATAAGGCTACTATTAGAGGCCACTTCATTAAGCTTGGTGCCAGAAAAAAAGGGAGCATGGTCAACAAATTAAACAGGTCCTACAACAAATAGCTGATCTTGACAAGCAACACAAACTCTCTATTCATATTGAGCATCTCCAATCCCTCACACTTAAACGAGAGGAATTAAAGTCTTCTCAATTTAGACACTAAGAGAAAATTCCAGCGCATATCACAGAAATTTTATGAGTGGGGGAACAAACCAAGTAGACTACTGGCTAGATCATTAAAAGCTAAACAAACGCAGTCATTTATTTCCAAAATCAAACTTTCATCAGGAGAGCTTGCCCATGCAACTCCAACATTGCTAAGGCCTTCAGAGAGTTCTATGCGGACCTTTACAATGTTAAAAATGACTTATCCTCTCTACCTCAGAAAGAGAGACAAAGCCGCATGCTCTCCTACCTGAAAGAAGCCAACCTACCTAAATTGCCAGTGTCTGTCCTTAAAGAACTGAAAGAGGATTTCTCGGTTGAGGAATTCCAGGCCACTTTGAAATCTTCCCCATCCGGTAAAGCACCCGGACCTGATGGGTTCACTATTTTATACTACAAAAACATTCAGTGACATTCTGCTCCCCCGCTTCACAGCTTATGCAAACTCAGTCTCTCACTCTTCAGGCTTATATCCAGAATCCCTCTCAACTCACATCACTATCATTCCTAAACCCGATAAGGACCCTACCCTCTGTAACAGTTTTAGGCCAATATCACTAATAAATACTGATATTAAATTATTTGCCAAAGTAACGGCAAATCGCCTGCTCCCCCTACTACCCAGTTGGATCTCTGCAGACCAATCAGGTTTCATACCCAATAGAGAAGCAAAAGATAACTCACTTTGCGTGATTTCCCTAATCCAATATGTTCAGAGGTGTGCCCAGCCCACCCTACTCCTTTCCACTGACACTGAAAAAGCTTTTGATAGGGTGGACTGGGACTATCTTAAGATGACCTTGTGACACTTTGGATTGGGACCTAAGATGTACCATTGTATTTCATCTCTTTATTCTAACCCCACAGCACAAATTAGAATTAATGGGACCCTGAGTGACCCTTTCATCCTACATAATGGTACTAGGCAGGGTTGTCCCCTGTCCCCCCTCCCCCCACCTCTTTGCTATTACCTTAGAACCCTTCCTAGCTACAATTAGGAATAATGTTAATATTCAAGGCATACAAGTAGGCAAAAGGTCCCACAAATACGCAGCTTATGCTGACTACATACTATTTTTTATTCAGCAGCCACGCATCTCAATACCTAACTTAATGTCAGCATTTTCCACCTTTCAATCAATCTCCAACTTCAAAATAAACTTACCTAAATCCGAAATTTTAAACATTAATTTCTCCCAGTCCGAGGCGATTTCCCTGAAGCCCCTTTTTCCCTTTAAATGGGAACCGAAATGCATGAAATACCTAGGTATTTATCTCACTTCTAATTCCCACTCTATTTTTCGGCATAATTACATCCCTTTGCTAAACAGGATTAGGGATAATTTACGAAAATGGTCCAGCCTATCACCAGAGGCGTATCTAGGGTATGGCAGCCATGGCAAGTGCCATGGGAGCCATAGGAGGGGGGCGTCAAAAAAGCACAAAAAATAAAGTCCCACCCGTCCTCTCGCGGCCGCCTCCCGCTACAATCTTGTCCCCGGCGCCACGACCGGCCTGCTGGAGCGCAGCGCCGGCACAGCAAATTAACAAGTGAGGGGGCCAGGAGGGAAGCCAGTGACAGGCGCCCCCCATGACGGCCGATGAGTTGGTCTGGCCAGAGTGACCGCCCCTGGGTCATCTACGTAGAGATAAAGTAAATGGTGGAGGCGGAGCCTAATGCTACGCCTACCCTCCTCTGCGCAGCTGTTTCGGCTTCTCTTCTGGTGGGTCTCACGGGCCGGGTCTGTGTGACGTGCTGACGCCCGGTGCTCTGACGTGGTCGGCAACGGACTCTATAGGGGAACATGAAGGCTGGCGACCAGGAGAAGAAAGAGACATCAGAGAGTAGAAAACCAATTGGAACCCCCCCCAGGCAGCAGCAGCAAGTACTAGTACTGTACAGCACCTGTCACCACGATATTGATCATCTTGTGCATGTGTACAGTGTACCAGTAACCAGCACCAACTTCAAAGCAAGCAATCAAATATAGTGCTCAAACAATTTGGATTAAATAAATATGCTTAGCCATAGATATCATAAAGTGTAAAAAAGTGATTTGTGTTAGTAGTACCTGCTGTTGCACACATCACTTTGTTACACTTTATTTATGATATCAGTGGCTAGGCATATTTATTTAATCCATATTGAGCACTATATTTGATTGGCTACTTGCTTCTGCTTGGGCTTGGCATACACAAACACAATCGCACATGATGATGACTTAGACCCCTTTCACACTGAGCCGCCCCAGGCATAAGCGGTAAAGCAGCGCTATTGTAGCGCCACTTTACCGTTGTTTTAGCAGCGCTATTTGGCTGCTAGCAGGGGGCGGTTTTAACCCCCGCTAGCGGCCAAAAAAGGGGTTAAATCCACCTGCAAAATGCTGCTGCAGCAGTGCTTTGCCAGCGCTATGGTAGCACTGCCCAATTGTTTTCAATGGGCAGGAGCAGTGGAGGAGAGGTGTATTCACCGCTCCTCCACCGCTGCAAAGAAGCTGCTTGCAGGACTTTTTGTGACATCCTGCCAGCGCAGCGCCCCAGTGTGAAAGCACTCAGGCTTTCACACAGGGTTTGCAGCTGGGCAGCCTAGAGCACCCGGCTGCTGGTGATCCTACTCCCTCTCTACCTCTGTACAGTGTCAGAGGCGATGGCACAGCATTTTTGGGTGCTGGTGAGGCCGCATTTATGGGTGCTGGTAAGGCCGCATTTATGGGTGCTGATGTTACTGTATTTATGGGTGCTGATGTTACTGCATTTATGGGTGCTGATGTTACTGTATTTATGGGTGCTGATGTTACTGCATTTATGGGTGCTGATGTTACTGCATTTTTGGGTGCTGATGTTACCACATTTTTGGGTGCTGATGTTACCGCATTTATGGGTGCTCATGTTACTGTATTTATGGGTGCTGATGATACCGCATTTTTGGGTGCTGGTTAGGCCACATTTATGGGTGCTAATGTTACTGCTTTTTTTAGTTGTTGGTAAGGCCGCATTTATGGGTGCTGATGTTACCGCATTTATGGGTGCTGATGTTACTGCATTTATGGGTGCTGGTTAGGCCGCATTTATGGGTGCTGATGTTACTGCATTTATGGGTGCTGGTAAGGCCGCATTTATGGGTGCTGATGTTACTGCATTTATGGGTGCTGGTAAGGCAGCATTTAGGGGTGCTGGTAAGGCCGCATTTATGGGTGCTGGTAAGGCCGCATTTATGGGTGCTGATGTTACTGTATTTATGGGTGCTGATGTTACTGCATTTATGGGTGCTGATGTTACTGTATTTATGGGTGCTGATGTTATTGCATTTATGGGTGCTGATGTTACTGCATTTTTGGGTGCTGATGTTACCGCATTTTTGGGTGCTGATGTTACCGCATTTATGGGTGCTCATGTTACTGTATTTATGGGTGCTGATGGTACCGCATTTTTGGGTGCTGGTTAGGCCACATTTATGGGTGCTCATGTTACTGCTTTTTTTAGTTGTTGGTAAGGCCGCATTTATGGGTGCTGATGTTACCGCATTTATGGGTGCTGATGTTACTGCATTTATGGGTGCTGGTTAGGCCGCATTTATGGGTGCTGATGTTACTGCATTTATGGGTGCTGGTAAGGCCGCATTTATGGGTGCTGATGTTACTGCATTTATGGGTGCTGGTAAGGCCGCATTTAGGGGTGCTGGTAAGGCCGCATTTAGGGGTGCTGGTAAGGCCGCATTTATGGGTGCTGATGTTACTGTATTTATGGGTGCTGATGTTACTGCATTTATGGGTGCTGATTAGGGATGAGCTTCGTGTTCGAGTCGAACCCATGTTCGACTCGAACATCGGCTGTTCGATCGTTCGCCGAATTGCGAACGTTATGGGCCGTTCGCGCTAAATTCGTGTGGCGCGTCACGGCCCATAATTCACTGCGGCATCGCAGTGCATTGCTGGCTGATGATTGGCCAAGCATGCACTATGACCCGCATGCTTGGCCAATCACAGCGCTGTCAGTAGAGAGAGCTGTAATTGGCCAAAGCCAGGGTGGCTTTGGCCAATTATGGCTCAGGGGATTTAGTACACACCCCACACTATATAAGGCCGCCTGCACGGCGGCCCTGTGTAGTGTGTGTTCCGGTGTGCTGAGAGATAGAGAGAGAGAGAGACAGTGTCATTTGATTTGAGTTAGATAGATTAGGCAGAACAGTCAGTCAGTTAGCTGCACTTACAGTGTATTGTGTATATATATGCATCCCAGGTGTTGCATATATATATATATATACACTGTATTCAGTAGAGCTAGATCCGTTCCTGTTATCTTCTATCTAGACTATTTACATTTAATGCAGTGCGTCCTGCTCACAGTGTTCAGCTAGATCCGTTCCTGCTATTTACATTTAGTGCAGTGCGTCCTGCTCACAGTGTTCAGCTAGATCCGTTCCTGTTATCTTCTAGACTATTTACATTTAGTGCAGTGCGTCCTGCTCACAGTGTTCAGCTAGATCCGTTCCTGCAATTTACATTTAGTGCAGTGCGTCCTGCTCACAGTGTTCAGCTAGATCCGTTCCTGCTATTTACATTTAGTGCAGTGCGTCCTGCTCACAGTGTTCAGCTAGATCCGTTCCTGCTATTTACATTTAGTGCAGTGCGTCCTGCTCACAGTGTTCAGCTAGATCCGTTCCTGCTATTTACATTTAGTGCAGTGCGTCCTGCTCACAGTGTTCAGCTAGATCCGTTCCTGCTATTTACATTTAGTGCAGTGCGTCCTGCTCACAGTGTTCAGCTAGATCCGTTCCTGCTATTTACATTTAGTGCAGTGCGTCCTGCTCACAGTGTTCAGCTAGATCCGTTCCTGCTATTTACATTTAGTGCAGTGCGTCCTGCTCACAGTGTTCAGCTAGATCCGTTCCTGCTATTTACATTTAGTGCAGTGCGTCCTGCTCACAGTGTTCAGCTAGATCCGTTCCTGCTATTTACATTTAGTGCAGTGCGTCCTGCTCACAGTGTTCAGCTAGATCCGTTCCTGTTATCTTCTAGACTATTTACATTTAGTGCAGTGCGTCCTGCTCACAGTGTTCAGCTAGATCCGTTCCTGCTATTTACATTTAGTGCAGTGCGTCCTGCTCACAGTGTTCAGCTAGATCCGTTCCTGTTATCTTCTAGACTATTTACATTTAGTGCAGTGCGTCCTGCTCACAGTGTTCAGCTAGATCCGTTCCTGTTATCTTCTAGACTATTTACATTTAGTGCAGTGCGTCCTGCTCACAGTGTTCAGCTAGATCCGTTCCTGCTATTTACATTTAGTGCAGTGCGTCCTGCTCACAGTGTTCAGCTAGATCCGTTCCTGTTAAATTCCTACTGACCGGCAGGCTTGTCTGGTTACAGTATATAAAGCTACCTGAAGAAAATTACAGGTGTTCTATTTGATCCTATTAGTACCACGGTCAGGCAGCTAGACTATTTACATTTAGTACAGTGCGTCCTGCTCACAGTGTTCAGCTAGATCCGTTCCTGTTATCTTCCTACTGACAGGCAGGCTTGTCTGGTTACAGTATATAAAGCTACCTGAAGAAAATTACAGGTGTTCTATTTGATCCTATTAGTACCACGGTCAGGCAGCTAGACTATTTACATTTAGTACAGTGCGTCCTGCTCACAGTGTACAGCTAGATCCGTTCCTGTTATCTTCCTACTGACAGGCAGGCTTGTCTGGTTACAGTATATAAAGCTACCTGAAGAAAATTACAGGTGTTCTATTTGATCCTATTAGTACCACGGTCAGGCAGCTAGACTATTTACATTTAGTACAGTGCGTCCTGCTCACAGTGTTCAGCTAGATCCGTTCCTGTTATCTTCCTACTGACAGGCAGGCTTGTCTGGTTACAGTATATAAAGCTACTTGAAGAAAATTACAGGTGTTCTATCCCAGCTTAGTGCAGCTACAGGCCATTAGTATGTCTGGAAGGCCAAGAAGGAGAGGCAGACAGTCACAAGCCAATAAGAGAGGGCAAGCAGGCTCTGTGTCTAGTGCTGGTCGTGGAGACGGTGCATCCTCATCAGCACGTGGCCATGGGACACGCTTGGCCTTTTTTTCGGCAGCTGGCCATGTTGAGCCGCAACATGCGGAAGACTTGGTCGAGTGGATGACCAAGCCGTCCTCATCCTCCTCATCCTCTCTCACCCATGCCCAGGGTGCTTTGTCTGGCAAAGCAGCGGCCTCTTCCCTCAGCTCAATGTCATCAGTGACTCCTTCCCTAGCTCCACCATGTCCTCATGAGGATTCCCTCGAACTGTTTGACCACAGTGTTGGGTACATGCTCCAGGAGGATGCCCAGCGTTTGGAAGGCTCTGATGACGATACTGAGCTCGATGAAGGCAGTAACATGAGCGCGGACAGAGGGGGTGCCCAAGAAGGACAGCAATCTGGCAGTCATGCTCCCCCTGCTGCAGCATACTGCCAGGTTTGCTCCAGTGATGAGGAGGGAGGGGATGATGAGGTCACTGACTCAACGTGGGTGCCTGATAGGAGAGAGGAGGAGGAGGAGGAGGAGGAGGAGGAGGCGGCAGCACATCACCAACGAGGCAGGATGCCCTCCAGGGGCCAGCCTAAGGGCAGCACATTGACTGCATCACACCCCAAAGCTCCACATGTGCAGGGCGCTGCAGTCTCTGCGCGTTATTCAAAAAGTTCTTTGGTGTGGGCCTTTTTTGAGACGAGTGCATCAGATCGCACCGCTGCTATTTGCAACATATGTCTCAAGTGTATCTCGCGTGGCCAAAATATCTCCCGCTTGGGTACCACATGCTTGACCAGACATATGTTGACCTGCCATGCAGTTCGTTGGCAAGCGTATCTAAAAGACCCACACCAAAGAACAAAGAGGATCTCTCCTTGCTCCTCATCAGCTGAGATTTCCAACCCCACTAGACCTTCAGTCCTCTCTGAGACCTGCAGTGAGAGGAATGAAGGTGTAGAATTAGGTGTGTCACAGCCAAGTACTTGTGGGCAATCTGCTTTTGGTACACCGACGTCAGATTGTACCAGGCAAATTTCCCTGCCCCAGCTGCTGCACCGCCGAAAGAAGTTTGCTCCCAGCCATCCACATGCCCAGCGGTTGAATGCTAGCTTGGCAAAATTGCTAGCACTTCAACTGCTGCCTTTTCAGTTGGTAGACTCTGCCCCCTTCCGTGAGTTTGTGGAATGTGCGGTTCCTCAGTGGCAGGTACCCAAACGCCACTTTTTCTCACGGAAGGCGATTCCGGCTCTCTACCGGCATGTGGAAGGCAATGTCCATGCCTCGCTGGACAGGGCGGTCAGCGGTAAGGTGCATATTACCGCTGACTCATGGTCCAGCAGGCATGGACAGGGACGTTACCTAAGTTTCACGGCGCATTGGGTGACTCTGCTGGCAGCTGGGAAGGATGCAGGACAAGGTGCAGTAGTGTTGGAGGTTGTTCCGCCACCACGCCTCCAAAATGCTGATTGTGACACACCTCTCTCCTCCACCCCCTCCTCTTCTTCTTCCTCCATGGCCTCTTCCTCGGAACCAGCGGTGCTCCGTAGGCGTTCAAGGGGCTACGCAAGTACGCAGGCCAAAAGATGCCATGCGGTGCTTGAGCTGGTGTGCTTGGGGGACAGGAGCCACACTGGGGCAGAGGTTCTGTCAGCTCTGCAGGGGCAGGTTCAGAGGTGGTTGACGCCACGCCAACTTAAGGCAGGAATGGTGGTTTGCGACAATGGCACCAACCTCCTCTCTGCCCTCCGACAGGGACAAATGACCCATGTGCCCTGTTTGGCTCACGTCCTTAACTTGGTGGTGCAGCGGTTCTTGGGCAGGTACCCGGGCTTACAGGATGTCCTGAGGCAGGCCAGGAAAGTCTGTGTGCATTTCCGCCGGTCATATAATGCCAGTGCTCGGCTGACGGACCTCCAAAAGGAGTTTAACCTGCCCAAGAACCGCCTAATCTGTGACATGCCCACCAGGTGGAACTCAACGTTGGCCATGCTGCAGCGGCTGCACACGCAGCAGAGGGCCATCAATGAGTACCTGTGCGACTATGGCACCAGGACAGGGTCAGGGGAGCTTGGTTTTTTTTCCCCACGCCAGTGGGCCATGATCAGGGATGCATGCACTGTCCTGTCACCATTCGAGGAGGCCACGAGGATGGTGAGCAGTGACAGTGCATGCATCAGTGACACTGTCCCCCTTGTCCACCTGTTGGAGCACACGCTGCGTGGAATAATGGACAGGGCACTTGAGGCAGAACAGAGGCAGGAAGAGGAGGACTTCCTTAGCTCTCAAGGCCCCCTTTATCCAGACAGTGTTCCTGCGTGCCCGCCGATCACACAGGAAGAGGACGAGGAGGAAGAGGAGGAGGAGGAAGATTGTGTCAGTATGGAGGTGGAGCCTGGCACTCAGCATCAGCAGCAGTCTTTAAGGGATCAGTCCCAAGAAACACATGGACTTGTACGTGGCTGGGAGGAGGTGGCTGCGGACCATGTCATTCTTAGTGACCCAGAGGACTCCGGACCGAATGCCTCAGCAAACCTACGCTGCATGGCCTCCCTGATCCTGCAAAGCCTGCGTAAGGATCCTCGTATTCGTGGTATCAAGGAGAAGGACCAATACTGGCTGGCAACCCTCCTTGATCCACGTTACAAGGGTAAGGTTGCGGACCTTATCTTGCCATCGCAGAGGGAGCAGAGGATGAAACATCTTCGGGAGGCCTTGCAGAAAGGTCTGTGCAACGCGTTCCCAGAGACTGGGAGGTTACAAACTCCTGTTTCTGGACAACGTGTTGCTGAGGCTTCGGTCAGTCAAAGAAGGAGCGGTGGAGAAGGTGGCCGTCTGACCGATGCGTTCAGACAATTTTTTGGTCCGCAGCCCCAAGGTATGATCGGTTCCAGCAACCATCGCCAGCGTCTGTTTTACATGGTGCAGGAATACCTAGGGGCAAGATCAGACTTGGACACCTTTCCCACCGAAAATCCTCTGGGTTACTGGGTCTTGAGGATGGATCACTGGCCAGAGCTTGCACAGTATGCAATTGAGCTACTGGCCTGTCCTGCATCCAGCGTTCTTTCGGAACGCACATTCAGTGCTGCTGGAGGCGTGGTAACCGATCACAGGGTGCGTCTGTCCACCGACTCGGTCGATCGGCTGACCTTCATAAAAATGAATGAGTCTTGGATCACCACCAGCTACCAAGCACCAGATGCTGATGTAACCGAATAATTTTTTTTGAAATCTCAGATCCCTTCAAAGACTGCCTATGCTGATGCTGAGTGACTATCCCTGAGTAATTATCCTCTTCCTCCTCAATCATCACGCTGATAGCTTGTAAGAACATTTTTGGTTCTGGGCGCCACCACCAGTGCCTAAGGCACAATTTTTCAGCCCCTGTTTAACAGGGGCGTGTAATTACAATTTTTGATGTAATACTTTGCAGCAGGGCTCGTTCCTGCATTCCAACTAGAGTGTCTGTGAGGGGTTGCAGTGTTGTGGCACCAGCACCAGTGCCTAAGGCCCAATTTTTCTGCCCCTGTCTAACAGGGGCGTGTAATTACAATTTTTGAAGCAATAATTTGCAGCAGGGCTCGTTCCTGCGTTCCAACTAGAGTGTCTGTGAGGGGTTGCAGTGTTGTGGCACCAGCACCAGTGCCTAAGGCCTAATTTTTCAGCTCCTGTTCAACAGGGGCATGTAATTACAATTCTTGATCTAATATTTCACAGCAGGGCCCTGTGAGGGCTTACAGTGTTGTGGCCACAGCAACACCTAAGGCCCAAATTTCTGCTGAGTATATAGGGCAGGACCCTACTTTCAAACATCTAACTTACAAACGACTCCTACTTGCAAACGGAAGGAGACAACAGGAAGTGAGATGAAATCTACCCCTAGGAAGGGAAATTCTCTCCTGTAAGAGTTAATATGGGAAAACAAGTTCTCCTTTCCACTGATGCTTTCCAATCCTTGTTCCACAAAAAAACCCAAATTTTCAAAAAACATTTTTCATTGGGACAAAAAAGTGAGGTGAAATCTTCTGAAGAGGAGGAAAGACAGCAAAACAAATGTCACAGGGGTGATAACCCTTCCCTATGTTTTCCAAAAAGCTTAGAAAAGATTTTTTGGCTGGAGCTAAACACGTTAAAAATGTTCAAAATTACAAACAGATTCTACTTAACAACAAACCTACAGTCCCTGTCTTGTTTGCACCGCCTGTATACTGCTGTTCAGAGTATATAGGGCCTGGTGGCCCCACACCTTTCCTTATTTTAATTTGGGTGCGGGGTTCCCCTTAATATCCATACAAGACCCAAAGGGACTGGTAATGGACTGGGGGGTACCCATGCCGTTTGTCTCACTGATTTTCATCCATATTGCCATGACCCGACATGACATTAAACCCGCAAGCAGTTTTAAATGAGATTTTTTCCTTTAAAAATGACATTTGGTGCAGGGACTGTTCTAAACATGGGAAACACGCGTCACTTTACAGGCATACTATAGACACCCCCCAGGTACGATATTTAAAGGAATATTTCACTTTTTTTTTTTTTACTTTAAGCATCATTAAAATCACTGCTCCCGAAAAAACGGCCGTTTTTAAAACTTTTTTTTGCATTGATACATGTCCCCTGGGGTAGGACCCGGGTCCCCAAACCCTTTTTAGGACAATACCATGCAAATTAGCCTTTAAAATGAGCACTTTTGATTTCGAACGTTCGAGTCCCATAGACGTCAATGGGGTTCTAACGTTCGTGCGAACTTTCGGTCCGTTCGCGGGTTCTGGTGCGAACCGAACCGGGGGGTGTTCGGCTCATCCCTAGTGCTGATGTTACTGCATTTATGGGTGCTGATGTTACTGCATTTTTGGGTGCTGATGTTACCGCATTTTTGGGTGCTGATGTTACCACATTTATGGGTGCTCATGTTACTGTATTTATGGGTGCTGATGGTACCGCATTTTTGGGTGCTGGTTAGGCCACATTTATGGGTGCTCATGTTACTGCTTTTTTTAGTTGTTGGTAAGGCCGCATTTATGGGTGCTGATGTTACCGCATTTATGGGTGTTGATGTTACCGCATTTATGGGTGCTGATGTTACTGCATTGATGGGTGCTGGTTAGGCCGCATTTATGGGTGCTGGTAAGGCCGCATTTATGGGTGCTGATGTTACTGCATTTATGGGTGCTGGTAAGGCCGCATTTATGGGTGCTGGTAAGGCCGCATTTATGGGTGCTGTTAAGGCCGCATTTATGGGTGCTGATGTTACTGTATTTATGGGTGCTGATGTTACTGAATTTTGGGTGCTGGTGAGGCCGCATTTATGGGTGCTGATGTTACTGCAGTTTTGGGTGCTGCTAAGGCTGCTTTTATGGGTGCTGGTAAGGCCGCATTTATGGGTGCTGATGTTACTGTATTTATGGGTGCTGATGTTACCGCATTTTTGGGTGCTGGTGAGGCCGCATTTATGGGTGCTGATGTTACTACATTTTTGGGTGCTGGTAAGGCTGCATTTATGGGTGCTGGTAAGGCCGCATTTATGGGTGCTGGTAAGGCCGCATTTATGGGTGCTGATGTTAGTGTATTTATGGGTGCTGATGTTACTGTATTTATGGGTGCTGATGTTACCGCATTTTTGGGTGCTGGTGAGGCCGCATTTATGGGTGCTCATGTTACTGCATTTATGGGTGCTGGTAAGGCCGCATTTATTGGTGCTGATGTTACTGCATTTATGGGTGCTCATGTTACTGCATTTATGGTGCTGGTAAGGGCGCATTTATTGGTGCTGATGTTACTGCATTTATGGGTGCTGATGTTACTGCATTTTTGGGTGCTGGTTAGGCCGCATTTATGGGTGCTGATGTTACTGCATTTATGGGTGCTGGTAAGGCCGCATTTATGGGTGCTGCTGAGGCCGCATTTATGGGTGCTGGTGAGGCCGCATTTATGGGTGCTGATGTTACTGTATTTATGGGTGCTGATGTTACTGTATTTATGGGTGCTGATGTTACCGCATTTTTGGGTGCTGGTGAGGCCGCATTTATGGGTGCTCATGTTACTGCATTTATGGGTGCTGGTAAGGCCGCATTTATTGGTGCTGATGTTACTGCATTTATGGGTGCTGATGTTACTGCATTTTTGGGTGCTGGTTAGGCTGCATTTATGGGTGCTGATGTTACTGCATTTATGGGTGCTGGTAAGGCCGCATTTATGGGTGCTGGTGAGGCCGCATTTATGGGTGCTGATGTTACTGTATTTATGGGTGCTGATGTTACTGCATTTTTGGGTGCTGGTAAGGCCACATTTATGGGTGCTGGTAAGGCCACATTTATGGGTGCTGATGTTACTGCATTTTTGGGTGCTGGTAAGGCCGCATTTATGGGTGCTGATGTTACTGTATATATGGGTGCTGATGTTACTGCATTTATGGGTGCTGATGTTACTGTATTTATGGGTGCTGATGTTACTGCATTTATGGGTGCTGATGTTACTGTATTTATGGGTGCTGATGTTACTGCATTTATGAGTGCTGATGTTACTGCATTTATGGGTGCTGATGTTACTACATTTATGGGTGCTGATGTTACTGTATTTATGGGTGCTGATGTTACTGCAATTTTGGGTGCTAGTGAGGCCGCATTTATGGGTGGAGCCGGGGGGGGTGAGACAAAATGAGGTTTCGCCTAGGGTGTCAAAAATCCTCTGTCCTTGTCGCACTGTGTCCCTCTCTGTCTGTCCCCAGTGTCCCTCGATTGTGTGTTAGTGTGTGTTATTGTTTTTGTATGAGTTACTGTGTGTACCAATGTATTTTAATGAGTGTGAGTGTGCCAGTGGGTTGGCATCATCAGTAATTTTTGTATCAGTGTGTGCCCGTGGGCCATTGTGTGTGCCAGTCAGCATGTGTATTTGAGTGTATGGGTCATTATCAGTGAAAGTGTATGTCTTTGAGTATAATAATTATATGTGTGTATATATATATATATATATATATATATATATATATATATATATATATATATATATATATATTCTTCTTAAAAATGACTAAAGAAAAAATTGGAGAGCCCAGCGACAAAATTGGAGAGCACCAGGCCTGACAGCCCACTTCTATCAATCTTCAGGTGTATCGCAAAGCCATGAAACCTTTCTTGATGAAGAAGAAGGAAAGTGGAGCTGAAGGACGGAAGAAACGAAAGTTGGAGGCGGAGGAAGCCAAGAAGTCAAGCAAGTTCTTCATGACCTTCTTTGAAATGCCTGGAACAAGTTGTTTGACACCTTCCATGGAGTCCCCTGCACCTGCTACAAGTTTATTAGAATCTGAAGGTGGATCAAGTACAAATGCATCACAAGCCGAGGAGGAAGTCAAGTCAGATAAATCTAAGTATAAAGAGATTAGAAGTGAGGAGGGCAGAGAGAAGTTGAACATGACAGGAGGCGAAGACGATGGTGGCGGCGATGCTGTGTTTATTGATGAGATTGAACCCGACGATGCTGAACCTGGTCAATTGGATGGTGTTGAAGAGCCTCAAACTGTCTTACCAGAAGTTATTGAACAGCATGACATTGGACTTCTGAAGTTCGACAAGAAATCTGGAAAAGCAATTGTGCCTGACGCATTGAGAACAAAAATAATAAAGCTGGGTTCAAAGTATTTCCAGAACAGTGAGGGGCCTTTCCTACCAACAAATAACCGCTCAATGAACAAAACTTGGTTCAAGAGGAAATTGGGAAATGGTCGTGGTGAGGAAGTTTCTCGCTCTTGGCTGGTCTATTCCCCTTTTAAAAAGTCTGCATTTTGTATCTGTTGTCTTCTCTATTCCCGGTCAGACCATCAATCCTCATTGGAGCAGGAAAGTGGATTCCTCCAATGGAAACCACCTGAAAGAATTAGTGTTCATGAAAATGCTAAGAATCATCGGGAGTGCTTTACACAGTGGAAAGAAATGGAAAGAAATTTAGCTGAAAACAGAGGAGTTATTGACATGGAACTTCAGTCACATATTGAGAAGGAAAAGCAGAAGTGGCGTGATATCTTGAGGAGAATCCTTCACTGCATAAAATTCCTTGCGACTCAGAACCTGGCTTTGCAAGGACATAGGGAGTCACTTCAGCTGGATGATGACTCCAATGTGGGAAATTTCCTTGGCCTACTGAAACTACTGGCCATCTTTGACCCTGTCATGAAAGAACACCTCAGTCATCCTGGATCCACGTCTTATCTTTCACCAGGTGTTCAGAATGAATTCATTCACATGATGGCATCTACTGTTCGCCAGAATTTACTGAGAAGCATTCGTAAGGCCAAGTACTATGGTCTCATGTTTGACTCAACTCCTGATCAGCCACACCATGAGCAAATGTCAGAAGTAGTGAGGTACATGGAAGTTGATTTTGAGAGGAAAACTGTCCACGTTAGAGAGTCCTTCCTTGGATTTATACAGATAAGCCAAAAGGATGCTGAGAGCTTGGTTGAAGACATCTTGAAACAGCTAGAGAAGGACGGAATGGAGCTACAAGATTGTCGGTCACAGTGCTATGACAACGCTGCTGTGATGGCTGGACACAAAAGTGGTGTTCATCAAAGAATAAGTGAAAAAAACAACTTGGCAGTGTTTGTGAATTGCAACAATCACTCTTTCAACTTGGTGGGTGTACATGCAGCCAAGCAGGATACAATGATGGTCACGTTTTTTGGCACCATTGAAGCTCTCTATGTTTTCTTCTCTCGTTCAACACAGCGCTGGGAAAAACTCAAAAACGCTGTGCCAGTGGTTCTTAAGTCAGAATCCGAAACAAGGTGGAGTGCAAGGACAGAAGCAGTGAAGCCCATCAACAACTACTTTGAGGAGATAGTTCAAGCTCTCCAGGACATGACAGACAATGAAAACGAGACCAGTGAGACAAGAAGTGATGCAAGACAGCTGTATAACCACATGTTGAGTTACGATTTTCTGACTTTGCTAGGAATTTGGAACAAAGTGCTCATTCGCATTGACCGTATTCAAAAGAGGCTGCAGGATCCTAGCATGAACTTCCATGATGCTGCCCTGAATTTGAAAGCCCTCCGAGATCATTTTGATGATGACAGAGAAGTGTTAGTTAGTGAGTCACTCGAAGAAGGATTCAGTCTCTGTCAAGACTGGAATATTGAAGTTGAAAGATGTCAGAGACGAAAGAAACGAATGCCTGGTGAGAACGCAAGAGATGCTGGGTTGGGGGCGTGGCTACCGCGCTAGTGAACGGCCGCATGATCTGTTAGCTCCGCACTAACGACAGGATCCAAAGCAATTCGAGGTGAACCAACCCGCTCCTCTTAGTACCAGTACCTGCCTAAGGACCCGCACCACAGCTAGAGATAACGAGGAAGAGACAAAACTCCTCGCAGCCGAAGAAACAAAGATTTCTTTCCTCCTAAGATCCACAGCGAGATCCAAGATGGCGCCGCCGGCTGCTCTCCGGTCACATCGATCGGATCACACTCCGCCACACTGAGCCTGAGCTCCGGAAAAGGCCCACACAGCTACTCTCCAGATGCCTGCACTCCTCTCTCAGGCAGCCCTGCCAAATCGAAATCCCGCATGTCGGATGAGTCGCACAAACAAAAGGTCAGTACGGGCCATAATTCATTAGATGACACAAGGGAGACGGCTGACTCTATTAACTCCTTCCCAACTGGAAACCAACTTCTCTCAGATACAACCCTCAGAGACATGCTGGTTTCACTGCGGAGTTCTTTACATGCAGACATGATGGAATGCATGCGAAATTTCAAAGTAGAAGTGAAGGAACTAGGAGGTAGAGTAGACCACGTTTAGAAAAAAATGGGGGATTATGCAGCATCATACAACACCCTAGTAGATGCCCATAATGAACAGTCAGATGAGGTAACATTGCTTAAAGAAAAAGTCGCAGACCTCGAGGACAGATCACGCAGGAACAACCTCAAACTGCGTGGTGTCCCAGAAAGCGTTCAGCCCCCACAACTCCGTCAATACGTCCAGGAATTTATGTCAACCTATTTACTATCTACTCCCTCCTTGGAGTTAGTCATTGACAGAATTCACAGGCTTCCTAAACCTGCACACCTATCAGACAACAGACGTTCTGATGCGGGTGCACTTTTTTCATGTCAAGGAGCAGTTCATGCTAGCCTTTAGAAAAAACTCACAACCGCCTGAGAAGTATTCCAATATACAAATGTTTGCAGACCTCTCACAGTTTACAATGCAAAAGCGTAAATCATTGCTAACTGTGACTAAGGCATTGTGTAATCTTAACATTGTATATAGATGGGGTTACCCAACAAAACTTATAATCACCCATGATAGCAAGACCTCGGTGATCACCAACCTTGAAGATGGCCTTTCTATGCTGCGTACATGGGACATTCTTCCGGAGCAACCCCCTACAGGACTTTCCTCCTCACCGAGAATAGACGACCAAAATGAGTGGAAAGTGGTAGCACACAAAAAGAAACAGAAAAGCCGTAACACCCAATCACCTCGAATGTCATAATCTACCCACCACAACGATTTTTCCTGATTCCAAATGGAGCTAACATACTCCACGTAGTTCCCCTCCTAAGGAAAAAAAAAATGCGCAGTACATCTGCCATCAGATTCCGGACGGAATCTAAAGTTTTTACACATAAGTTCTATTTTTGCTTATTGATCTTCTCTGCTTTACTTTTTCTTTTTTTCAATCCCTACCCCTCCGTATTGGTGATGGACTGTAAACTCATGCCAGTGGAAGAAACCTTCTCATTCAGCAAGAGGAAAAACTACAATCAAGACCTTTGGGAACCTACTCAGGATTATACAAGGTACCAACACATTATCATCATATCACACACCTCAAATGGCGATTAGAGTGACCTCTTTTAACGTCCACGGTCTAAACCACCCTGCCAAAAGAGCTTCAGTGTGGAGGGAGGCCCTCAGACTTAAGTCTGATATCCTGTGCTTGCAAGAGACGCATTGGATGGCTTCAGCAGCCCCCAAATTCTCACATCCTAGGTACCCTCACATCTTCCAAGCGTCGGCCTCTAAAAAACAAAAGGGCGTACTTATTGCCATAAGAGACTCTGTTGCTCTCTCAATCCGAGAGACCCACACAGACCCGGAGGATCGATATCTGGTCCTGATTGGGGAATTCAACAACCACCTATACACACTAGTTAACCTCTATGCAACAAATACACACCAAATAGGCTTCTTGAAAAAGATGTTTCAAAAGATCAACTCAATCAAAATGGGAGCAGTTATAATGTGTGGGGACTACAATATCACAGTGGATTATCGAATGGACACCACCTCCAAATCAAGACGCCCTCTTCCCTCAATTCAAAAGTTACTACATAAAGAAGAGATGTATGACGCTTGGAGATGCCAGCACTCCAATGAACGGGATTACTCTTTCCACTCCTCCAGACACAATTCATACTCACGTATAGACCTGATCTTGGTGGACAGAGCTCTCCTTCAGAAAGTATCCTCCTCTGCCGTGCATGACATAACGTGGTCAGACCACGCTCCTGTGTCTATCACCATAGAGGAGAAATATACAACATCACCGGCTTACATTTGGAGGGCCAACCCACAGATTTTCCAGCAACCCTCCCAGGCTGCTTTGGTGACCAAACATCTAAAAGAATATTTTGATATTAATGCTAAATCTGTTAAAAGTCCATTTACTATGTGGTGCGCCCATAAGGCATTTATTAGAGGCATCTTGCTACAGATCAGCTCGCGGATGAAGAGGCAGAGGACACAAAAATTAGACTCCCTTCTAAAAGATATAAAACTCCTGGAGGTTCAAAACAAAAATCTACCTGACCTTAGCACAGCAAACAAATTAACCCAACTGCGATCGGATCTCAGGCTCTTGTTGCTAGAACAATATGACAAACATATCAGATTCCTTAAATTAAAAAATATTCAACCCAAACGACATAGCAAACAATTTTGCTGAATATTACTCTTCTCTTTATAACTTAAAAGAGGATGTAAACACACCACAGCCCTCAGATGATGCCATTCAATCATTTTTGGCAGATCTCAAACTACCCTCCCTCTCATCATCACATTTAGAACAACTTAACTCACCCATAACGGAGACTGAGATCCGAAAAGCAGTAAATTCATTGCCCACTGGTAAATCTCCAGGACCAGATGGACTACCAAATAGTTACTATAAAATATTCTGTGAGACCCTGTCCCCCTCACTCAAAGACGTTTATATGGAAGCAATGTCCTCTGCCTCATTCCCCGCTGAAATGCTTAAAGCGCATGTTGTTACTATTCCAAAACCTGGGAAGGACCCTGCTAATTTTAGACCAATTTCACTACTTAACACAGATGTTAAGCTATATGCCAAAATCCTTGCCCAGAGACTTATAACAATCCTACCACTCCTGATCAATCCAGATCAAACAGGTTTCACTAGGGGAAGACAGGCATCAGATGCCACAAGGAGGATTATTGATGTGCTCCACCATGCTGGGTCCTGTCGGGTGCCTTCTCTGCTACTCTCTTTGGATGCGGAGAAGGCATTCGACAGGGTCCACTGGGGATACATGTCGCAGGCACTTAGGAGGTTTGGATTCACAGGCCCCATCCTCTCGGCCATCTTGGCCTTGTACTCCTCACCATGTGCGCAGGTCTATACTTCCGGTACCCTTTCCCTTTCCTTCCCAATTACCAACGGTACCAGGCAGGGATGCCCACTGTCCCCTTCTATATTCAACCTCCTCATAGAGCCTTTAGCGGAAAAAATTAGAGCACACCTAGATACACCCGGATTTTCACTATTAGGTAAATCACATAATATTAATTTATTCGCAGATGATATCATTCTCCTTTTGACATCACCACATAAATCCCTAAGATGTGCCCATGATATTCTTACAAGCTTTGCTCAGGTGTCATATTATAAAGTAAATTTCTCAAAATCCCTAATCTTGGGCTTAAATATTCCTCCACCCCTCCAGTTAGAATTACAAAAACGATTCCCTTATACATGGAGCTCATTTAGCATCCCATATCTAGGATTACAAATAACGGCCGACCCCTTAAAACTAGCAGACGCAAACTACAATCCGTTGATAGACAAAATTAAGAAAGAAACAAAAAGACTTACCAAAATAGAATTATCGTGGTCAGGACGGTTAGCCTCTTTTAAAATGCTCCTCCTTCCCCAGATATTGTATGTGTTTCGTACATTACCGATCCCACTTAAAAACACCCACCTCCAAATATTGAATTCTCTCCTTAAAAATTACATATGGGGATCCAAAAGACCACGATGCTCTAGAGCTATTCTAATTAAACATAGATCAATGGGAGGAATGGGCCTGATAGATATTAAAGACTATCGAGCATCTCTGCTAACTCAACTCAGATACTGGTTATCACCATCCCCAGATATCCTCTGGTACAACATAGAACAAGCCCTTAGTCCAACCCAGGATCTCCGAATGCTCTTACTGCTTGACACATGGATACCGTACCCCCTAAGATCATTACCACTAACTGTTCAAGCCTCTCTATTAGCATGGAGAGAACTCCATAAAATATCCCCAACTACAACTAAAAGCATAAAAATCCCTATTCCAATCACAATCTTAAACCACGCTATACCACACTCCAATTTCTCAAAATGGGCATTGAGAGGTATATCTCTGATTGCCGACTTATATAGCAACAACACACTCAAATCATTCAACGCACTGGTGAAGGAATACTCATTACCCCTGGCGGACCACTTTAAATATAGGCAACTTGTCCACTTTTTAAAATCTCTAAAATCAACCCACATACTCATACACGACTCAATATGGCAATTCTACACCAAAACTCCCGCTACACCTAAGGGTATCTCCTTATTTTACAATTTTTTTCAAAACAAAACTACTTTTACGAAACTACCACCTTTTCTAAAGTGGGAATTAGAATTAGGGGAATCCTACTCCGATAATCAATGGGAAATTGCATTCAAAACCACGTACAAAGCAACTAGATGTATAAACCATTGGGAACTCTCCCTAAAAATAGCTCAAAGATGGTACCTCACGCCCTATAGATTGTCTAAATTCTCCTTCTCCAACTCACCGTTATGTTTTGGTCATGTAAGCATATCATCAGCTTCTGGAAAAGTATATTTAGGTGTATATCCCGTATCACAGGAATACTAAGACCACCAAACCCTGGATTGGCACTGTTGAACTTGGGTATCGAAAGCTTCCCCCCTTGCTTCCGAACGATAATTACACATATACTCCTGGCTGCTAGATCACTGATTACCAAAAATTGGAAATCAAATATAGTACCCAATGTATCAGAAGTTCTTGCAATTACACAAACTAATTATATCTTTGAATCATTGATAGCAGCTAGAACTGAACAAAAATCTTCCTTCGATAAACATAGGAGGATATGGTCGGATTGGTTTAAAGACAATTAAAAAAAAAAAAAAAAGATTAGTGCGCCAGGAGCATACCACTGTTCTGCAAGCGGGTGGTTACTCTCTCCTCACTATACTATACCTCAGCTAAATTCGAACATTAATGTAAAATAAACATACCTACATAACTCCATCACCTCTTCCTTTCCACTAACCCCCTTCAATCCCATACCCTCTTCTCCCTCCCCCCCCTTCTTTCTTTCTATATTTCTACTCTATTGTTACATGGAAACACACTATGTTACACGAAGTGATATCTCACTATAAATGACTAACATGGTAATAAGATTGTTTAATAATTCACCTCCTACAATATATACTTGAATCCTGTCTCTAATTCATGTGTATTCTCATGTTTTGTACTGTACAAAAAACTTGTACTATGTTTTGTACTTGAAAATCTTTAATAAAAAATAATTAAAAAAAAAAAAAAAAGAGATGCTGGGTTATCAGCCAAGGAGGAGATGGAAAGAGTCATGAAGGGAACACTCGACCGTCTTCACAGAGAAATGGATGAAAAGTTCACCCGTTTGCATGACGCTGACGCCAAGTTTGGGTTCCTTCTCGATGTCGATGTTACGGCGCCTACAATAATGACCTAAAAGAGAAGTGTGAACATTTGGGCGAATTCTACAGCTCTGATGTTGATGCACAGCAGCTATATGAAGAAATTTTGGATTGTAGAATGTTGCTATTAAGTCGGGCCAACATGAAAATATCAAGACCTAAAGAGCTTCTCGAATTTATTGTTCAATATGGAGATGAGAGTGTCTTCCCCAATCTTCGCATTGCTATTCAGATAATGCTAACTATTGCAGTTTCCATCGCCAGCTGTGAGAGATCATTTAGCAAGTTAAAACTAATACTTTCATATTTGAGAGCCTCCATGGGTCAAGACAGACTCTGTGATCTTGCTCTGCTAAGTGTAGAAAGAGAAGAAAAGGAAAAAACTGACTTTGAGCACATCATAGACCAGTTTGCATCAATGAAAGCAAGGAAGGTGCAGTTGTAATTTTTATGTAGTGCCAATCCATAAATTAATTGGAAGCTTAAAGAGTTTGACTTGTAGTTTTGTTAGCTGTTTTTTTTTTGTTAAGGTTATCTGAAAGATGGGTTTCAAATGTTTTGACAGGGGCGCAGTTTCAGTTCTTGCCATAGGCACCATTTTCACTAGATACGCCTCTGCCTATCACACACCTGGTTAGGGAAAGTAAATATCATTAAAATTAATATACTACCTCGCATCCTCTTTATCTTTCAAATGCTCCCACTGGGTGTACCTGTGGGGTTCTTTACTATTTTGCAAACCATGATCTCCCACTTTATTTGGAGGAACAGTCATCTCAGGATATGTAGAGAGCTACTGTTTCGCTCCAAATGCTCTGGGGGACTGGCACTTCCTAATTTTAAGGCATATTATCAAGCGGTTGTTTTGTCCAGATTAGCTGACTGGAAATATGCTTTTAATTCGAAATTGTGGGTACAACTTGAATATTTTTTGAGTGGCGTAGATCTCTCGATAGTCCCCTGGATACCCCGTTCTTGCAGGAATCTTGCTCGAACTACTTCAGCACTCACCATATACTCATTGGATATATGGGATGCCCTGCATAAAAAATTCTCACGGGGTATGACTTTCCTTTATTGCCTCTCCTCAACCATAAATATTTTTTACCAGGTTTATTAGACCCCGGTTTTAAATCATGGGGACCGGAAGAACCTCTCCTATTACATCATGTTCTTCATGGCAACGCACTTAAACCATTACATGTGATCCTTGATCCTAAACCTGCCACGTTTCTTGATAAATGGAGATACCACCAACTGCAACGCTTCTTAAGTTCCCTCCCTCACCCGCTTAGAGGTCTACAAGATTTAAATAACGTAGAAGAAATATTTCATCCAAAAGACCCCCCTCTACATGGTATTTCTCTATTCTATAAAGCTCTTATTGCTCTTCAAAATTCCGCCTTTCCTGGCTAAATGGGAAATAAATCTGGGCTCCTTCCTCACAGACAACCATAAGGATAAGGTCCTACAATTAGCTCACACCTCTTCCCTTGCTTCAAAAATGGCAGAGGTCAACTATAAATTACTCACCAGGTGGCACTACACCCCAGTTAGACTACACCAAATGTTCCCCACTAGTTCCCCATTATGCTGGAGGAACTGTGGGAACAAAGCCACTCATGCGCATGTCTGGTTGTTTTGCCCACTCATTCGTCCCTTTTGGGCTGCCATTTGCAATCTGATCCTACAGATTTCGGATGTCAATCTACCCATTGATCCATGGACTATCCTTTTCCATGCCACTAAAGCCCCCATAGGTTTATATAAACGCTCACTCATCCCTCACCTGCTGAACACCGCCAAAGCTTTAATTCCTACCTTATGGGGCCAACCAACATTTCCGTCTATAAAAGTCTGGCTACAAAAGGTAGATGAAGTTCATCTCATGGAGAATATTACCCACAACATTAAAGGTACTTCCAAGAAACATTCGTTAACTTGGGTTTCCTGGGTAAAATTTCAGTCCACCCCCTCCTATAAGGACATTATAATGCAAACCCCATAAGTCTATCAATTACACATTGCCATCTAAATTCCAATAACTCAATATTTTTTTACATTTTGACATGCATGCCAACAATCCATTTCATGTCCACTATCCTTTTTCCTTCATTTATTTTCTTTCCTATCATCTAGTTTTCCTAATTCCCTCTTCTCTATTCTCTCTATTTTATCTCTCTCTTCTAACTAAAGCAATGTTCTCTTCTTCTTTTTTTTTTTTTTTTTTTTTGTATTTTGATTCAAATGCTCGCATAGAAAGAAGCCTCTGTCTACTTAGTCATTACATTGGCTCACACTTCCCTTTTGTATCTCCAGAGGTAATTATTGGATTATTGGCTTCATGACATTCGTTGTAAATTTGTGAGCATTGAAACTTATGCTGTTTTCTCACCAAGAATGTATCTAGTTTGTGATATAAGTATAACTTTTGTCTATTTTTCTTTAATAAATATTTATTAAACAAAAAAATTAACAATTCAAAACATATAACTTTATTAAACTGTAACAATTATTACAAGTAATGAGCAAAAACAATACAATAGCTCAACAAGAAGGGACAATAATTTACAGCTGTGTGTAGTTGTAGTCATGCGACCACTGTGAAGGTGGCCTTTCTCCAGGAGCATATTGCCAATGTGTGCCTTGCTGCTGCAAATGGTTGGGACACCATGAGGGGAACAGAAGGTGTTGGTGGTAGAAAAGCTTGTTGTTCCTCCAAATGGGTCTTCTGGGTTAATCTACCATTTACACCTTTGTGAAGAACCTCGAGGAGTAACATCCCGGCCAGTTGTTTTTGCTCAGTGGACATCATCTTAAGTTTGTTGGCTACAACAATAGCAAAGCCATCAGAGTCATCTGGTTTCCTCTGTAATGCAGCAGTTGCCTGAGCTAGAAATGCAGATGTAGCATCCAAATTTTTTCTTTTCTTTCCTCTTGGCTCTGTGTTTTAAATGGTGAAACTGTGGTAGTAATTGCCTCCTGGGTGTTATATAAAAATGATCAATTTAGTAATATTGTACACCTACATTATATGATGACATTCATCATGAACCATAATTGTAGTTACCTGTGTCAATAATTCTTCACCAGAGTTCTCAAGATCCTGTTTCAGGGAGAGACAATCAGGTACTGGCGAAGTTGCAGAGGTTGATGGCAGAGTACTAATTGAAGCTCTTGCGTCAATCTCTTCTGTAAGAAACATTAAACTTTCATAGTACCATAAGCATGGTACATGGACCTCATCTGTACCTGGACCAGATTTTTGGGATGCTCTTATTTTATTCAGTTCTTTTTTGCTTGTCAAAAGAAGTTTATTGAGTATACAATGTTATAAAGATACATAAAGTAAGTTTACAAGGATCTATAAAGTAAGCTCATTGTTTTACAGTAGGGTTTATATAGGTAAATATCATGAAATTTCAAATATTAAACATTGGGTTCACGTAAACCTAAATTAAAGATATATATCATTTCCTTAGTTACTTTTGTAGGTATTTAAATGATTTATACCTACTATACATATTGTTTACAAGTAGAGTGTATATAGGTCAAATAAATTCTGATAATGAGCTTTAATCGTAAGATGGAGAAAAGGAAAGAGAAAGAAGAAAAAGGGTTGAAAGGTAGAGGTATGGTCCACAAGGTTGTCCCGCTCGTCAGTTTATTATTCTTTTTAGTTCTCTTTGAAGCCTTAGAATGGGTGTCTCTGTAAGTCATTTAATCTGTTACCATGGCAACAGGACAGAGTCATTGAAGTTTGACAGGAACTGTTGTTTTATCCAAGGATGCCAAAGTTTTTCAAATTTTGGAATTTGATTTTAATCGATGGCTACCATCTTAGCATGGGACATTGTATTATTCATTCTGTGAATTGTTTCTGCTAGTACCAATGTAGGAGATTTCCATGCCTTGGCCACTGTTTGTTTTGCAGCCGTTATTAGTTGGATCATAAGTTTGAATTGAGAGAGTGTTAACCATTCCGGTTTTAGATTAAGTAAAGTTAAATATGGATCTGGTTGTATTATTTTTTTAAATATTTTAGATGCAATCATGAAGACTTCCTTCCAGAAGGTTTGGATTACTGGGCACGTCCACCATATGTGTAAATATGTGCCTATTTCTGGGCATCCTCGAAAACAAAGAGCTGAGGTATTAGGTGAATATTTTGCCACTCTAGCGGGTACAAGGTACCAGCGAGTTAGGACTTTATAATTTGTCTCCAGTGCTAAGATGTTGGGTGAAGATGACTTAGATGTGAGCCATATGTTAGACCAGTCCGTGTCTTCTAAAGTTCGTCCCAGGTCCTCCTCCCACCTCTGAACGTAAGAGGGTCTATTAAGATTTGCTACTCCATATAATTGATTATAAAGTGATGAAATTGTACCTTTAGCAAATGGATCTTTTGTACAGATTGATTCAAAAATGGATAATTGGGATAATGGTGTATCCCCCTTTAGGAATGGTGTATAGAAATTTTTGATTTGGAGATATCTAAATATCTCAGAGTTTGGTAGATCATATTTTTCTCTAAGCGATGGGAATGAAAGGAATGATTTAGATGCTATGAAGTCATTTAGTGTCTGAATGCCTGATGTTGTCCAAGCTTTAAAAGAATTTGGGTAGATCCATGCCGGATAAAAGGCCGGATTTCTGATAAAAGAAAGGAGAGGATTGTGTGGAGATTGTAACTGATATTTGGTTTTTAGTTTATCCCAGAGAGATAAGAAGTGTTTAGTTATGGGATTATGAATTTTAAAGCGGTCTTTAGGATCAAGCCATAATAAATTTGATATTAATAGAGGGTCATTTTCTGAAGCCTCTATAAATACCCATAATGGGATTTCCTGTTTTGCATGGTATTTGGACAGACTGGCCAAATGTGCCGCTCTGTAGTAGTTAGTAAAATTAGGGTATCCCAGGCCTCCTTTATTTTTGGGAAGATGTAGTGTGTGTATAGGTATACGTGGTTTAGAAGAGCCCCATATAAACGAAGTTGCTCTTTTTTGTACTATTCTCAAAAAATAGGAAGGAATTGGAATAGGGAGGACTCTGAATAGATAAAGCAATTTGGGTAGAATAGTCATTTTGATTGCATTAATCTTCCCCATCCAGGATAAAGGAAGTTGCGACCATTGTTTTATTAGATTTGTGATCTGTCTTAATACAGGAGGATAATTGGTTGAGAATAAGTCAGAATGAGAGGCTGTTAAATTAATTCCAAGAAATGGGATTGATTTTTCTGCCCATGTGAATGGGAGTGCAGCCCTAGCCGGGATCAATTCCATGTTTGTGAGTGAAATATTAAGCACTAGGCATTTCTTAGGATTAATCATAAGGCCTGATAGGGCTGCAAATCCATCAAGAGCTGGTATTAAGTTAGGACCAGAGACCTGTGGTGATGATAGAAAAAGTAATATATCGTCTGCAAATATACATAATTTGTGTGTAATACCTCCTACTTCAATGCCAGTTATAGTTTGGTTTGTTCTGATATATTGGGCCATGGGTTCGAGTATAAGGGCAAATAATAAGGGAGATAATGGGCAACCCTGTCGGGTACCTCTTTCGATATTAAAGGCTTCAGATTTGTATCCAGCATATTTTATATAGGCTTTGGGTTTATTATATAATGCTTTGATCCATGTTAAAAAGTGGGGTCCAAAACCCCATTTTTGTAATGAATATTGCATATATTGCCAGGATACTGTGTCAAATGCCCTCTTAATATCGAGAAATAGAAAACATAAAGGGATTTTCCGTTTTTTAGCAATATGTGCCAATAACACTGCCCTGCGTATATTATCGCCTGCCTGTCTATTTGGAATGAAGCCTACTTGATCTCTATGTATTAATTTTCCTATAATGCTATTGAGGCGTTTTGCTATTATTTTTGCTAATAATTTAATATCGAGGTTTAACAGAGAGATAGGCTGATAATTCACACAGGAAGTATCATCAGAAAGGGGTTTTGGGATCATACAAACAATTGCCATTAGTGTTTCTTGCCGAAAAGAATGTCCATCTAGAAGTTTGTTAAAAGTTTCAGTGAGAATGGGAGAGAGTATTTCTGAGAATGTTTTATAGTATAAAGCCGAGTAGCCGTCTGGGCCTGGTCTTTTGTTAAGTTTTAGGTCTTTTATGGCGTTAGCAACTTCATCTATAGTTATAGGCTCATCCAAACTGCTTTTTTGATTCTGAGATAACTCAGGTAAGGTTATTTTTGAGAAAAAGGATTCAGCCTCTGTAGGATTAAATTCATTGTTTGTCTTGTATAAAGTTGCGAGATGTGAGTGAAATTTATGGACTATTTTAACTGGATTACAAGTGTAAACATTTTTTGATAATTTCAAACGTATTGGTTTGAAAGATTTGTTAGTTGAATTTAATGCCCGAGCCAAATATGTACCTGGTTTGTTTGTATTCATGTAGAAATTGTGTTTGGAGCGTTTGAGGGATTTATCAACTGACTCAGTGAGAAATAGATCGTATTCCAATCTAGATTTTTCCAGATGAGATTTTGTACTCTGAGATGGATTATCTTGAAATGATATGTAGGCTGCATTAAAATTGAGTTCTAGTTTTTTTGCTAGATTTTTGCGTTCCCGTTTAAATAGTGCCATTTGTCTTTGTATTGTACCACGCAAGACAGGCTTATGAGCTTCCCACAGTGTTATTGGGGAGATGTCTGTTGTATTATTAATTGATATGTATTCCTTTAAAGCTTGTTCAATGGCCATCTGATGTAGTGGGTGTTTGAGCATTATGTCCGGTAAGTACCACGTTGGGTCATGCGCTTTTGGTATGGCTGAGGCTATAGTAGTGTATACTGCATTATGGTCAGACCACGGAATCGGAATTATATCTGATGCAATAATTTCTGGTATCATTCCTATTGTTAGAAAAATATGATCTATTCTGGTGAAGGTTTGATGAGGGTGCGAGAAATAAGTGAATTTCTTTTTCATTGGGTTACTTTCTCTCCATGAATCTACCAGATTGTATTTGGAAAGAAGTTGAGAAAAAGGTAATCTAGAGGTTATTTTGGATGGTGTAAAAGGTGATTTATCTAGAAATGGGAGGAGGACCTGGTTCGAATCCCCACACATTATCACTGTTCCTATTTTGTGTGTATTAATCACTTGTAATATATGTGAGAGGAATGGTGTAGGTTGTTTGTTAGGAGCGTAGTAGGAAATCACCGTGATTGCTGTATCCATTATATAACCCATGAGTATCAGGTATCTACCTTCTGGGTCTTTAATTTCTGATGATAAGGTGAATGGTGTGGATCGGTGAAATGCAATTAGAGTTCCCCTTTGCTTGGTACAGGCAGAAGCCGTGTAAATTTGTTGATAAAAAGGAGAAATATATTTTGGAGTAGAATCTTTGGTGAAGTGTGTTTCTTGGAGGCATACTATGTGAGCCTTCTTGTTATGGAAAGTACGGAAGGCTTTGGTCCTTTTTTGAGGGACATTTATTCCCTGAACATTCAGGGAAAGTATATTCAGTGGTGCCATGGCAATAGATCAAATAGTTTTGACTTACTTTTTGTTATGCAGAGCTGACTGCGCAGATCAACCTGTGTGGACTGAAGAGATGAATAGATAGAAAAGAAACCAGTGAATTCTGGAGTAAAGAGTAAACAAAAAACATATGAGATTAGATGATACATTGTATAAATTATTTTTTGCAAGTAATCACAATTTACCCGTGAAAGAGAATAAATATCTCTCTCAGGGGAATAAGTGCCTTCGTCACACTCCCACATAATATGGTTGGGAGAATGAGGAGGGCTAATGGGGGTACACGGATCTTCCGCTTACAGGAGAGAAGTGCTATGTCAAAAGACATCAAAATGATGTTTCATTAGTTGGAGTGCAGAATATAGTTTTTGTTGAAATTATTTATTCCAGGGTGGTTGTATATGGTTAGTCTTGCCCTAGGCTAAATATTTCAGTTAGAAAGGTACTGTTAATAACTTTGGTATTGATGAAGATAGTTTGAATTATTTTGGGATTTTAACCCTTTTAGAGTAAACAATTACATATTTTATTCATATGTAACTGTTTAGATATGTTAACTCATAAAATTGAGGTTGTATTGCTTCAGATTAGAATAAACAAAAACATAATTCTAGGAACTAGTTAGGTAATAATATATTTGTTTTAAGAAAAGAAAGAAAAAAAAAAAGCTTCCATTACTTCTGGATTATTGAACATATTTGTCCTAAAAAGTAATAAATCTATTGTTATTACCTGATAATATATAACTGAACAAGAATTTCCTTATTTCACTTATATATTCTAAGGCTATATGAATCAGAAGTAATAAGAAATATAACTGGAATGTAACATGATCCCACACAGTGTGTGACTATCAGAATGCAGTTACATTCAGTTATAAATATAGGTTTTTTATAGAGAACCATCTCTTAGTATAATAAATGAAGAGATATCAGGAATTAGGATGTCAGTCCATTGAATCTTCTTGGTCCATGGATGATGTGGCATAACGGCCTCTTTTGTGAGAATGATGATTCCCATTTTGTTCTGGAATTTTCTGGGTGCTGCCTGAAGGTGAAGATGATGCCATTCTTCTGCGTGTGGGAGTGTTGCTGCTTGTGGGTTCGGTCAGATTTAATTTTAAAAGGGTTTGTTGTAGTTCATCTGCTGATCTGCTTCTGTAAATTGTACCTTGGTAGTTAAATCTGACTGAAAAGGGGAAGCCCCATTGATACATAATGTTGTGGCGTTGCAGTTCCATTAGTTGGGGTTTCATGGATCGTCTTTTAGTAATAGTAAGTTGGGATAGGTCAGCAAAAATTTGATAATTGTGTCCTTGAAAATTAAGTTCCTTTTTTTCTCTTGCAGCAATTAGTATTTGTTCTTTCGTTCTGTAATAATGAAATTTTGTGATTATATCACGTGGGGGTCCATCTTTCTTTTTGGCTGTGAGGGCTCTGTGTACTCTGTCCAGTTCTAAACGTTCAATAGGGATATCTGGCTTTAGTTCTTGTAATAGAGCAGTAATAGTAGATTGCAGGTCTGTCACAGTTTCAGGTATTCCCCTTATGCGCAAGTTTGAACGTCTGGCTCTATTTTCGTAATCTTCGAGCTTAGTTTGAAGTATTAAATTCTCTTTTTTTAATTGTTCCAATTCTGTTATATTTTCTTGGGTTGTAATTTCAATTTCATCCATTTTTATTTCTAAGGCTGCGGTGCGGTTTCCCAGCTCTCTTATTTCTTTGGTTAGGCTGTTTGTTATTTGGTCTGAGGTTTGTTTTAAAGCCTTATGAAGCATCTTTTCAAATTGTAATAATATTACTGGGGATGCTGAGGAGACATGTGGAGAAGTTTGTGAGAGGATTTGTTCTGTATCTGACTCAAATGGAGAGTCTTGCTGTGACATTTTCTGTCTGTGAGAGCGCCCTGATGCAGTATCTTGTGAGGTGACTGGAGCTGCTTCAGCTGCAGTAAGTGCCTGTGAGCTCTTTGTGAGGTGATTTTTATTTCTGCCACGGTTTCCTCCCAGTACCATATTTCCTGCCCAAACTTTCACAGTTTGTTCCCTGGGGCAAAAAGGTTCAAATGGATACCTTTTGAGCCTGCAGGCTCCACTTTGTCCTTCTCTTCTCTCCTCAGCGGTGTGGAGCTCTAACAATGCATGTCTTCTCCGCTAGGCTCCGCCTCCTGCCCCTATTCAGTTCTTTTTTGAATACAGTCCTCAAATTCGCTATTTTCTTGGTAACATATTCCATTGTTGGATTTGGGCAAACAGCTTTGCATAATTCAATAAGTTTCTCCAGTGCCTCATGCCTTTTGTTACAGTCGTAGTATCCCTTTGATTTAACTTTCCATAGGAAGGGAAGTTGTCTGTACAGCTCAATAAATTGTATCAGAAAATCAGGCCTAGTGAATTTATCCGCCATACCTAGGAAAAGCAAATAAATGCTCAGCATTTTGAAAATAACATGCTTGGACATATATAACTACCAACTGTTCATGATTCAGAGGGACTGTCCCTGATTTTAAGTAAATTCCCTCTGTCACACTCTCCCCTTCATTTGTTTCTCATTTTGGTCAGATATATCTAGTCAAATATAAAATAGACCGTTCTTCATTGCTGCAATTGTAAATTTAATTAATTTAGAATAAAAGCATGTGTTTCTTCTTTCCCATACCTGCAATACATTTTTAAACATATGTCCTTGGTGTGTGTGTGTGTGTATGTATGTATGTATGTATGTATGTATATATATATATATATATATATATATATATATATATATATATATATACAAATATTATCTCTAAAAACTGTGTAGAATATATATAGATAGATAGATACGTATATATACATGTGTGTGTATATATATATATATATATATATATATATATATGATATGCAGTCATCTGTCACTACACTACACTGTCCTAAACAAAAACAATAGTTAACACACACAATCAAAAGTAAACAGAACGGAACCTACCTACTTTCTGAAAGATCGCTGGGCGTCAAAAGTTGCTGGGCCTGAAAGATATTTGGGCCTGAAAAATATTTGGGCCTGAAACGTCGCTGTGCCTGGAAGAACGCTGGTTCAGAAAGATCGCAGGGTCTGGAAGATCGCTGGGTCTGAAAAAGATCGCTGGGTCTGAAAGATCGCTGGTTCTGAAAGATCATTCATGCAAGCAAGAGACTGTCCGTGTGCTCCTAGCTCCACCCCTGTCTGCTGATTCCCGCAGCATTGTACGAGTCATTGTGATGCGCCAACTGCAACATCAGGCAACGAACGGAACACGAGGCAGCATAGCGGATATTGCTGTGGAGAAAAGTCCAAAAAAATATTCTAAAAAGACGGACAAGCGCCATGATAGGGGTTCCATGCAGAAGGACAGAGAAGAGCAGAGTCCAGCAGTAAAGAAAGCAAGTCCTATGTCAAGAGCAGAGATGGTGGACATGGTAAATAAAGGATGGGGTGAATGGCGCTCCCAGGGGGATGTGTGAACTAAATGTGCAACACCAATACTATTGTGATGATAAACACATAATGTAAATGACCCCTTATAAAAATGACTGGTTCAAACTAGTCATTCAGTGAAAAAATCATTCGGTGAAAATCAACAATAAAAATACAATAAACCAATTCGAATTATTTAAACCATCCGTAAATAATCCATGACACCAGCATATATATTGATGTGATCTGCAGTGCTAAACTTTTGTGCAGTCCATACAACAAAAAACAAAAATAAATTGTGTATATAAAAAACCGTTTATGCAGAAAAAGGTGAGAAAGTCTGCAATACTCCAAATAGTTGGTTTAGCAGGAAAAAAAATATGTTGCAAAAAGTTCCAAACAATCTGGTGACTCTTGTGCTGAGAAATAAACCAGTGACTTCTGTGCTCCCCCTATGGCTCCCCACTCACCAGCTCCTTATACCCTACAGGGGTCACAGGCAATATGGAAATATCATAGGAAGTTCTCCAGATGGTTCCCTATGGTCCCTTTGGCAATGGCTCCTGGTTCCACTATCCCAAGACTTCCGGATCGATCATCCGTTCATCACAGCCTCTGTCACCATATCCAGTGAAGGGGTCTCCAGGGATAAGTGCTCATATGAAGAGATAACACTCCATAGTGTAGTATGTTTGAATAAAATGCTTTTATTAAAATACCCATAAAACAAAAGTACTTCCCATATGGGAATAACAGCTACAAAACGCTACACCATGCATGTTGTTTCGTAACCAGGAAGAGCCGTCTCGCAGCATGCAGTCCAGCTGCGTTCCAGGCTCCCTGGCTCCGTACCGGAAGTGACGTAAGTGCGTAGCCCTGACTTACGCGTTTCGTCATCGACGGTTTCAAAGGCGGCGCCATCTTGCTACACCTCACAGTATATGTAGCGAGCGGCCATGCAAGATCCTCCCTTCTCCCATTACTGCGGAAGACATGATTGGATAATCAGGATAAACTAGACCCTCCCTCAGAAGTAAACCCACTTGGAGAGTGGGGGAGCGTAAGCATCCATCTAAGCTCAACCCATCCCATTATTACTTATTACGGACCCCATGCATCTCAGCTCGCTTATACAAGTACATTGGCAGACAGTGTTGTATGCAGTCTACATATATATATATATATATATATATATATATATATATATATATATATAGTAAAGGCATCATAAAACTTCATACTGGTAAACATTATTAAGGATTGGAAATATTACAGATAAAATCAAACAAATAAATTCATGCCCATACCTATATTAGGTCATAAGCCATAAACAAAGCCCCCAGTGGTAAGTGTCGGCATTACAAGTATACTTCCCTGCAAAGCCAGATACTACCTTACAAAAGTGATAAGCGCAAAAACTAAGATATTATACAATCATATATGCAGATTATAAACATCTTAAAACACAAAAAAAAGTGGCAGGGGCATTCAATAATGTACATGACATGGGTACTATGACATGTTATTAATTGTTTAATCTGATATTCTTTCTGATCTACTGTAGACCTGAACACTTCCTTCTTTCTTGGTTGAGGTTTACTAACTCTACAAGGTAGGCATCTACGACATCTATAAAATCCCTTCATGTCAGGGATGATTTGAATTTGCTTGGGTGGGTCAACAACATTATGTACAAGATGATTACGAAGGGGAAGGTGCTGGAAAACTGGGTGTTGGCAACAATAGATGCTAATTCACTGTATACAAGCATTGAACAACAAGTTGGTCTGCTTGCAGTAGAAAAAGCCTTACATGAGAATACAGGGATGAAACAAAGGCAGATCAACTACATCTGTGAAGGCCTACAGTTAGCAATGGAATGCAACTACATTTGGTATAACAAGGAGTATTTTGTGCAAACAAAAGGTGTCGCTATTGGGGCCCGTTATGCCCCCAGCGTGGCAAATTTGTTCATGAACATGTGGGAGGAGGAATATATTTACAGCAGGAATAACCCCCAAATTAAAATGTATAGGAGGTACATCGATGATTTAATCATCTTATGGGATGGTACACCAGATATGTTCGAGAAATTTCTTGGAGATCTAAACAAGAATAGATATGAGATTACGTTCACGGGGAAATGGAACCTGCAGAAGATAGAGTATCTAGATCTGGAGATCTTCAAATCAGGGGATTCCTTAGGTACCCGTAATTTCTTTAAAAGTACCGATCGGAACGGTTACATACCGTCCCTTACTTCTGAGGGAGGGTGTAGTTCATCCTGATTATCCAATCATGTCTTCTGCAGTAATGGGAGAAGGGAGGATCTTGCATGTCCACTCGCTACATATACTGTGAGGTGTAGCAAGATGGCGCCGCCTTTGAAAACGTCAATGACGAAACACGTAAGGCAGGGCTACGCACTTACCTCACTTCCGGTACGGAGCCAGGGAGCCTGGAATGCAGCTGGACCGCACGCTGCAAGACGGCTCTTCCTGGTTACCAAACAACACGCATGGTGTAGCGTTTTGTAGCTGTTATTCCCATATGGGAAGTACTTTTGTTTTATGGGTATTTTAATAAAAGCATTTTATCCAAGCATACTACACTATGGAGTGTTATTTCTTCATATGAGGACTCATCCCTGGAGACCCCTTCCCTGGATATGGTGACAGAGGCTGTGATGAACAGATGATCGATCCAGAAGTCTTGGGATAGTGGAACCAGGAGCCATTGCCAAAGGGACCATATTGAACCATCTGGAGAACTTCCTATGATATTTCCATATTGCCTGTCACCCCTGTAGGGGTATAAGGAGCTGGTGAGTGGGGAGCCATAGGGGGAGCACAGAAGTCACTGGTTTATTTCTCGGCACAAGAGTCACCAGATTGTTTGGAACTTTTTGCAACATATTTTTTTTCCTGCTAAACCAACTATTTGGAGTATTGCAGAATTTCTCACCTTTTTTTGCATAAACAGTTTTTTATATACACAATTTTTTTTTTTGTATGGACTGCACAAAAGTTTAGCACTGCAGATCACATCAGTATACATGCTGGTGTCATGGATTATTTACAGATGGTTTAAATAATTCGAATTGGTTTATTGTATTTTTATTGTTGATTTTCACCGAATGATTTTTTCACTGAATGACTAGTTTGAACTAGTCATTTTTATAAGGGGTCATTTACATTATGTGATAATCATCACAATAGTATTGGTGTTGCACATTTAGTTCACACATCCCCCTAAAAGGGAGCGCCATTTACCCCATCCTTTATTTACCATACTGACTAGCCCCCTTGTGGGGTTATTAGGGGAGGCTGCATACCTTTTTATACCTTTTTCTCTCTTTTTAGCCCTAAGCGCGGAGTTTCTGTGTTTTTGCTATGCTGGGAAAGCATGACTACGATGAGAAGAAGAAAAACTATGAGAGGCCTAACACAAGGAAGGATCTTATTCTACAAAAAGTGATTGAACTCCTACAAAGGAAACATGATGTTAACCGTTCAAAGGATCAATTAAGAAAGCGATGGTCAGACTTGAAGCTACGAGAACATGAGCAGTTCAATAAAATTCAAGTTACCATTCAGAAAAGTTAGGAACCATTTTTTTACAATAAACATCATTATGCAACGATCGTTGGCATTTCGCAAATGTTAATTATGTATGTTATGTAAAAATATGTATATTTCTGTATTGCATTTATTTAAAAAAAAAAATCACATTATGTTTGACAGGAAAGAAAATAAAGTTATTAAAGAAAAGAAAAAGCAGAAGAGTACACAGTGAGCATAGAGAAGGTCCTGAAGATCATGATCAACCGACAACTCCTCCAGGTAATGCATTTGTTAATAATGGTTCCAAATAAAAGTGCTATGCAATGTTTTTTTAATATACAATTTAAGTCAATTTACCTTATCTATTTTTATTTCTAATCTGGACAGATCCTAGTAAAAAGAAAAGACTGACTATGGACGAAGATGTGGTATTTTGTCAATCAAGCCAGGGGCCATGTATTTCTGCAGAAATACACTACGTTGAAGAGGAAGACAGTGGTCACATGACCTTAGAGGAATCATCAAATCATGATCTACTCAAACAAGGTATGTCTATGTATTTTGGATACATAATCGCTAATGAATATATAATTATGTTCTATTAAAATTATTTTTTATATTCATTTTTTTTTTTTTTTTTATATTATTTTTTAGTTTTTTTTTCAATGTTTTTTTTTTATTCATTTTTTTTAGCTATTACCTCGGTGGATGCAGCATCAGGCTGATGCTTTATCTGTCCCCTGGCGTCTATACACTGAGAACCGAGCCACAGAACACCGCTGATGGCTCAATTCTCACTCCTCCACAAGCAGAGCGATGGTGACCGTCAGTAATAAAGCATCGCTTCTGCTCTACTTCTCCGCACTCATTGGAGCACCCATGGCAGTGTCTCAGCGGCTCGCTGAGACTGACATAAATCAAGGCAGCTGGCGGATACAGACTTTGAGGCTCGGATGACACACTAACCTCAATGATGGGAGTGATGTCAGCGGAGAGCGTGCTACAGACCGCTCTCTGCTGATAACGGATCACTGGAGTTCATAATAAATTGCACTCCTGTGACCTAGAAGAGAAGCCCAGCCTAAAAAGCTTATGCTAGAATTGTTCTTTAATTTAGAACAGTAAAGAATGAATAGTAACAGGGAAACTATTTTATGATTATTTAGTTTTGACAAAAATTTAAAGAATAATTCATTTATATTACAGATGGTATGTAAATTAAAAAAAAATGATTATCATTAATAGAGCTTATGTTGTTATCTTGTCAGATGAGATAACATTCGTTCAAAATGATCAGAAAATACATGATGTACGTAGTGATAATGTTCACAAAGAATCCTGAAGATCTCTTGGAGAGCTTGTCAAGTTCACGTAAGTTATTATTTACCAAGCTATTAATTTGATAAACGTATGTGAAACCTATAGGTGATTTTTGACTTATGGAGCCTCAAACATAGTTACACCCAGTTGAGGAATGTTCGCTTAACTGCAACACCCCCCCCCCCCCGGTTTCACATTTGTCACCTTTGGGAGATAGGCATTGGCAGGTACCCTGTCCCAAAGGAGAGGGGAGCAGATAGTCATTGACAGGTACCCTGTCCGCACTTACAGAAGACATGGCTGTGGCGTAATACACAAGCCGCTATCCCTCCTTTTCCCCTTCTGCTGAATGAGGCTCTTGTGCACGTTTATGTATAGTATTTATTTTATGTTAAATTATTATTATTATTATATACATTGCATATATTATGCACATCAATTCTACTTGCTGTCTTCAAAATATGATGACACACAGGCAGGAGTTCTAATCAAGTATTTTACAGTAGAGATTTTCAAGGAAGGCCTTTTGGGAATCCTAGAAGAGAGGAAAAGGGCAGTGTGGTATATCTGCAGCTTTTCTGCGTGTTTGTTGCACTTGCCATAGATTCTTATAGACTTCTATTATATTATGCTGTTTTAGCTGTTTGATCAAGCCCTGCTCCTGTGAAAAGCAATCCTAGGTGGGGAGGAGAAGATATGTTCTTTTATCCACACATGATATAAGACAATTGGGGAAAAAGGGGGGAATTTAGGGACTTTTAGGAAGCCATGATCTGGTAAGGTCAAGTATTTCCATCCCTAGGGACTTTATATGATGTCATGACCTGGTAAGGACATAGACATCCATCCCATCTATATTTAAAGAAAAAAAGGGGGGTATATAACCATATACCAGGATTGTGGGACTTTATGTGAAGCATATGACAGCCCAAAGAGTAATAGGATGAATCAAAAGGAATTTTATTACACATTGGCATAATACATACATAATCAAAAAATAACAAAAGTAAATTAACATACATAGGTGGTAAGACTGTTGAACACAGTTCAAAGTATATATGCTGGTAACAATAAAAATATGCATGAATCACATTAAATTGGTAAAAAAATAATAATAACAGCATAAGGTAGAAATATTTGTATAGAAATATTTAAAATTCCCAGATTCATCACAGACTAAAGGTGTATACTATTGATAAAAAAAAATATAACCTGCAGGACCTATGGCCTCATTGGCCTGAGAGAGTACGGAACACATCATAACTAGAAGTTCTAATGACATTCGTGGAGACACGGCACATCAAGAGCTCTACGCGTTTCGTGGCTGAAGCCACTCATCAGGAGCAGGCACGTGTAGTATCTATGGATTAGGAGAAAATTGAAAAATGAAAAACAAAAAGAGTTGTAGGAGCAAGGTTAGGGGTAAGGTATCAAACCACCGTAACCAAGACTTACTTGTTCAAATTGGGCATGCTGAAGGTGCAATGGCAAGGCCCCACAGACAGTCCGGGAAATAACTCCACACCGGGAGCTGAGGTGGGCAGCCCCACGGACATGGGGAGGGCGACACTCACGGCGGGCACGGCAGCCGAGGACATTCTGAGAGTGAAGGGACAGTGATGAACAAAGAAATGTGACAAACACAGGAGAGAAAAAAGGAAAGAGAAATAGGAAGGGGGGGAAAAAAACAAAGAGAGGGGGAAGGAGGAGGGGGGGGGAGGGGAGGGGGAAAGAAGAGACGGATGGAAGAAAGAAGAGAGAAGAGGGGAGGAGACACAGGGAGGGGGAAAGAAGGGATTAGTGGGGGAGACAAGGGAAAAAGAAGAAAGAAAAGCAGGGGGAAAGAATCAGGAAAAAAGGGGGGGGGGAAGGAACTGGAGAAAGAGAAAAGGAAGGGAAAAGGGGGGGAAAAAGGAAATATGAAAAATAAGGGGAGGGAAGGGAAAAGGGAGGAAGAAAAAGGGAGGGGGGGGAAAGAGAGGGGAGAAAAAGGGGGGGAAGGGGGGTGAGGTGAGGACAAAAAGGCAAGGAGGGAGGTAGGTGGGTGGACAGTGGGGGGTATTGTGAATAAGTGAGAAGTGGACAAGTGAAGCCAGAAAGGTGTAGTGGTGATAAAACAAAGGGAAATGCCAATATACCTGGTGGGTAGAGGAACCCCATAAAGGGAACCAGAAAGACCAGTGAAACAATCCATGTAGTGGATGGTGTGTGGAGAGCCCCGAGTGCCGTGACCAGCCGGGGAGCGCCCTTAAATACCCCCCGCCGCGGGGATGCACACCAATGTCACGCCGTGGGGTGGGGGGAGGAGCGCCAGGCGCCAGGCGGCCGCTTCCGGCCGACGGCACGCAGCACGTTCCCCCATAGCCCACGAGTGTGGTGAACACAGCCTGTGCGCGGCAGCGTCAGAGCGCTGCCCTGCGCACAGCAAGGAAGCGTGACACTGACACACATTGACATCACATCCGCTCCCCCAGGCCGTGAAGGCAGTGGGGGAGGGGGGGAAAAGTGTCCGCAAGGTGTGTCACAGCCCCCGGAGTGAGAGAGAAACCAGACCGCAGGACGGCCCGGCACATCCCCCAGCAGCAGTACCAAGAATAAAGCTAATAAACCAGTTGGAACAATAGCAATTTTTAAGAAAAGAATATGGGAATAAAATGGTTACAAAAATAAAATGAATAAATCAGGGGAGACTAAACATAGGTCGTTGGTGGCAGAAAATTTAATATATCTAAACTAGTGGAGCTACATCAGATGCTTCCATCCCTATTTGTATACAAGACAATTAGGGAAAAAGGGGGGAATTTAGGGACTTTTAGGAAGCCATGATCTGGTAAGGTCAAGTATTTCCATCCCTAGGGACTTTATATGATGTCATGACCTGGTAAGGACATAGACATCCATCCCATCTATATTTAAAGAAAAAAAGGGGGGTATATAACCATATACCAGGATTGTGGGACTTTATGTGAAGCATATGACAGCCCAAAGAGTAATAGGATGAATCAAAAGGAATTTTATTACACATTGGCATAATACATACATAATCAAAAAATAACAAAAGTAAATTAACATACATAGGTGGTAAGACTGTTGAACACAGTTCAAAGTATATATGCTGGTAACAATAAAAATATGCATGAATCACATTAAATTGGTAAAAAAATAATAATAACAGCATAAGGTAAAAATATTTGTATAGAAATATTTAAAATTCCCAGATTCATCACAGACTAAAGGTGTATACTGTTGATAAAAAAGAATATAACCTGCAGGACCTATGGCCTCATTGGCCTGAGAGAGTACGGAACACATCATAACTAGAAGTTCTAATGACATTCGTGGAGACACGGCACATCAAGAGCTCTACGCGTTTCGTGGCTGAAGCCACTCATCAGGAGCAGGCACGTGTAGTATCTATGGATTAGGAGAAAATTGAAAAATGAAAAACAAAAAGAGTTGTAGGAGCAAGGTTAGGGGTAAGGTATCAAACCACCGTAACCAAGACTTACTTGTTCAAATTGGGCATGCTGAAGGTGCAATGGCAAGGCCCCACAGACAGTCCGGGAAATAACTCCACACCGGGAGCTGAGGTGGGCAGCCCCACGGACATGGGGAGGGCGACACTCACGGCGGGCACGGCAGCCGAGGACATTCTGAGAGTGAAGGGACAGTGATGAACAAAGAAATGTGACAAACACAGGAGAGAAAAAAGGAAAGAGAAATAGGAAGGGGGGGAAAAAAACAAAGAGAGGGGGAAGGAGGAGGGGGGGGGGAGGGGAGGGGGAAAGAAGAGACGGATGGAAGAAAGAAGAGAGAAGAGGGGAGGAGACACAGGGAGGGGGAAAGAAGGGATTAGTGGGGGAGACAAGGGAAAAAGAAGAAAGAAAAGCAGGGGGAAAGAATCAGGAAAAATATATAATAATATTATATTATATTATATTATATAATAATTTCTATACAAATATTTTTACCTTATGCTGTTATTATTATTTTTTTACCAATTTAATGTGATTCATGCATATTTTTATTGTTACCAGCATATATACTTTGAACTGTGTTCAACAGTCTTACCACCTATGTATGTTAATTTACTTTTGTTATTTATTGATTATGTATGTATTATGCCAATGTGTAATAAAATTCCTTTTGATTCATCCTATTACTCTTTGGGCTGTCATATGCTTCACATAAAGTCCCACAATCCTGGTATATGGTTATATACCCCCCTTTTTTTCTTCACACATGATATAAATCCTAGATCTGACATACAAAGCATACATTAGCAACACGGTAGACTTTAAAAAGCCCAAGTGATCTTTGAATTCTCTCGTGCTGTTCAGGTAGATGTCCACCTCTCTAGGTTGTCTAACCCGGCATTACCAATACATGTTTTACACCTTTATAGTTCACTAGAATATCAAATTTGTTTATTATCACCTTTTACAGGACAAGTATTCAACTCATCTACAGTTGGACATATGTCATCTGCATTACTGCAGTGCTGCGCGGACCTACAGACAATTAAGGATTACACTTCATCAATGATCTCTCGCTTGCAATATGTTATTGATCTTTTAGCTAAAATTGGACAAGAGTTATATTAGACATTTTTACTTTTCCTCTCAGTGGTTTACCAAATGTTGTTTGTGTTTGTTGAGCGTATTTATGTTTGTTTGTTTTTTGTAAACTGGGGAGCCGACGCGCACTATCGGCACAGCACTGTGGGCGCTGTTGCAGTACAATATGCGGGCCATTGGCACATAGTCATGGTTGCCACGAGGACGCATATTGAACTGCGCTAGATGTCGGGGCTGAATCTTAATGAATCAACCTGTGGCCAAAAATATATACAGTTGTGATGGCACTTTTTTATTTTTTGTTTTTTTATATTTATGTTATTAAAAATAATGTATACTGTGGATCCTTGGATTACGAGCATGAGCCGTACCAGTAGAATGCTTGTTATCCAAAGAACTATCATATCAAACTGATTATTCACATTTGTAGTCTTTACAACTGAATAGCATTCGTTACACAATGACTTCTGTTTTTTACAGTACAGCATTTGGTCATGTGTGGGGGGCCATCGGTATAGATTTTGAAACCGTTTGAAAACACTTGTTTGAATATTTACAGGTTCATCCTAACGGCTCCAAGTGTCTCCGGCACCCCCCCCCCCCTCTTGACCACATGGTACTGCACAGCGCAGAGGCTTGCTTCCTACTTGTTTTGCGAGACAGCACTGGCAAAGCAAGTCAGGATTGTTTGCTACGTAATAGCTTGTATTGTGATACGCTCAAAACTGTATACTCGCAATCTCAATCCAAGTGGTTCTTTGTGGAATACCTTTGCTCTTGTTTGTCCGATTTCTTTTAACTAAATCAGGACATAAAAATTAAGGTGATAATGTTTATATTGTTTAATTTTGGTATAGATATGTACAAAGTATATAAAGAATGGAAATGTTCTAGATCAGGGATATGCAATTAGCGGACCTCCAGCTGTTACAAAACTACAAATTCCATCATGCCTCTGCCTCTGGGTGTCATGATTGTAGCTGTCAGAGTCTTGCTATGCCTCATGGGACTTATAGTTGTGCAACAGCTGGAGGTCCGCTAATAGCATATCCCTGTTATAGATCTTCCCCTTATAGAGGCCTAGGAAAACCAAAAATGTTAGGTATGTCCATGATTACAGGACAATATGTAAATCATGAAAAAAGTAAACTATAAAAAAAATTATGTTTTTCTTTACAAAAAAAATGTTTTTCCTTGTCGAATCATGGCTCTATGTGCACAAACATAGTTGTTTATTCAAGTGCAATAAAAAAATTTGATATGAGATTTTGTTTGTCATTTTTTTAATTGTTTGTACTTGATTTTCTGTTTTTGACATACTTATTTTTAATTCTCTGCTTGTGCCTTGTTGTTTGTTGTTTTTTTGCTTTTTTACATCAACACATGTGCAATTAAACGATTGGGGTTGTAAAAGTTCAAATAAAGGAAACAAATGTATAGAAACTCACAAGGAGTGGCCGGGAATACACCCTACTCAGGCCCCCACTGGTGATGATTGTGCCCCAGCAATGACAGCAACGCCCAGAAGTGAGGGGATAAAGGTTGCTCAGCCATGCACGGCAATAGATAGAATGAGGTCTCAGATAATTAAAGGGTGGCTGAGGAAGTAATGTTGACACCCCCCCACAGGCAATGTTTCACTTGGTATAACGGGTAATGAAACTGCCCAGACACTTTTAACATTACAAACAATATAACATTTATTGTATAGTTTAACGTAAAGGTTGTAAAACTGTGCATTATTCACACCTACATGAAACTACATCTTTATTCCAAATACTGAAAGGAATTGAAGCTATCACTATTACATTGTTCACACAAGTTTAATCATTTTTTAATCCAAAAACATAAAGGGTAAATTGTAATGTGGAGTAATATGGTATTTCATATGTGACATAAAGCCTCTTTAATTTTTTATTACATATCGGACTGCCAGGGCACTGCCCCAGTTCCGGAAAAGTAGTTCAGATATTCCAATCTGCATTGCCTTGCATTCAATGTAGGCAGCCTCGGATGTCCACTGCTCAATGGTGTGAGCACCTCCATAGTTTCTTGTCCTCCCAAGCCGCTAACACTAGACACTGCCATTGTTTCAGCATCCCTTGGTGATCGGGTGCTGTATGCTGGGGAATTTTGACATAAGTAATTGTGTAGGACACAGCAACACAGCACAATGATATGGATTTTAGGCATGGACATATTTATGCTTGTTAGAAACAAGCGAAATCTGTTGGCCAAGATCCCAAAGGCATTTTCTACCACCCTGCGGGCCCTTGATAATCTGTAATTGAAGATCCTTTGGTCTAGAGTCAGGTTACGCATAGTGAATGGTTTTAATACGTTTTCACTTAATGCGAATGCATCATCCGCCACAAACACGAAGTTCATGTTTTCACATGTGTCGTCACGTGTGGGCAGGTTAAGTGTTCCATTCTGGAGACAGTGATAGAACTCTGTCTGCTGGATTACACTGCCATCAGAGTTCCGGCCATTTTTTCCAATATCCAGATATATAAAGTTGTATTTGGCATCAACTACAGCTAGCATTATGATGCTGTAGAAACCTATGTAATTGAAGTAATAGGATCCAGAATTTATTTGGTGGTGGAACGATGCGCTCATGTTTCCCGTCGATGGCTCCTCCACAATTGGGGAAATTCCACAGGACTTTGAATTTATTAGCAACTTCCATCCACTCAGGTGGGTTGCTTGGAAACTGTAACAAGAATAAACATATATATATACAGTGGGGACGGAAAGTATTCAGACCCCCTTTAATTTTTCACTCTTTGTTATATTGCAGCCATTTGCTAAAATAATTTAAGTTAATTTTTTTCCCTCATTAATGTACACACAGCACCCCATATTGGAAGAAAAACACAGAATTGTTGACATTTTTGCAGATTTATTAAAAAAGAAAATCTGAAATATCACATGGTCCTAAGTATTCAGACCCTTTGCTGTGACACTCATATATTTAACTCAGGTGCTGTCCATTTCTTATGATCATCCTTGAGATGGTTCTACACCTTCATTTGAGCCCAGCTGTGTTTGATTATATTGATTGGACTTGATTAGGAAAGCCACACACCTGTCTATATAAGACCTTACAGCTCACACTGCATGTCAGAGCAAATGAGAATCAAAGGAGGTCAAAGGAACTGCCTGAAGAGCTCAGAGACAGAATGGTGGCAAGGCACAGATCTGACCAAGGTTACAAAAAAATTGCTCTCCTCAGAGCAAGACATATGAAAGCCTGCATGGAGTTTGCTAAAAAAACACCTGAAGGACTCCAAGATGGTGAGAAATAAGATTCTCTGGTCTGATGAGACCAAGATAGAACTTTTTGGCCTTAATTCTAAGCGGTATGTGTGGAGAAAACCAGGCACTGCTCATCACCTGTCCAATACAGTCCCAACAGTGAAGCATGGTGGTGGCAGCATCATGCTGTGGGGGTGTTTTTTAGCTGCAGGGGCAGGATGACTGGTTGCAATCAAGGGAAAGATGAATGCGGCCAAGTACAGGGATATCCTGGACGAAAACCTTCTCCAGAGTGCTCAGGACCTCAGACTGGGCCGAATGTTTACCTTCCAACAAGACAATGACCCTAAGCACACAGCTAAAATAATGGAGTGGCTTCAGAACAACTCTGTGACTGTTCTTGAATGGCCCAGCCAGATCCCTGACTTAAACCCAATTGAGCATCTCTGGAGAGACCTAAAAATGGCTGTTCCCCAACATTTACCATCCAACCTGACAGAACTGGAGAGGATCTGCAAGGAGGAATGGCAGAGGATCCCCAAATCCAGGAGTGAAAAACTTGTTGCATCTTTCATAAAAAGACTCATGACTGTATTAGATCAAAAGGGTGCTTCTACTAAATACTCAACAAAGGGTCTGAATACTTAGGGCCATGTGATATTTCAGTTTTTCTTTTTTAATAAATCTGCAAAAATGTCAACAATTCTGTGTTTTTCTGTCAATATGGGGTGCTGTGTGTACATTAATGAGGAAAAAAATGAACTTAAATGATTTTAGCAAATGGCTGCAATATAACAAAGAGTGAAAAATTTAAGGGGGTCTGAATACTTTCCGTCCCCACTGTAGATTTGCTCGGAGAGACTATTGTCATTTTTTTTTTATCATTTTCTCAATGGGCTAATCTCACAGGCCTGTGGGGATTGGAAGGTACACCTTATGCAGAGTTATCGAGGGTCTAAAAATACCCCTAGACAATCTACATTCCTAACAGCTTGGGTGCTTGTCCGAAATTGATCATAATATGTCCGGTGAGCTACATTTATATCTATTTTTCTCTTGCTGTGATTTATTTAGAGATCGATTCCTTTAAAAGGACCTATAATTACTTTTTAGACCTTGATAATTTTAATTGCTCTGATAAGCAATAATAAGGCTGTTCTGAGTTAACAGCGACATAAGCCCTGGGAGGGCTTCAAAGACTGCTCTGTGTAGCAGTAGCTACTGTTTTGGGTAAACAGTGAGATAAAAAACTCCGGGAGAGATTTTAAGGGCTCTGTGAAGTCCGTAGATTATGAGAAATCTATGATTTATACAGTACTGTAATTATAAGAAAAAGTCTGATAAGGTGTGCAGAACAAAACCCGATCTCTTTTCTTATCTTCCTATTGCGTAGCAGTCATAAGATAATTTGTAATCTGTCTGTGTGGAATTTGTCAAGTGTCGGGAGTTAAGACGACACCTTTCCACTGCACTGTGTTATAATGAAACATAGAGTGATGCTACAATATCCGGTGATGTATTGATGCTTACTTTTAATGATTTACATATGAATGCTTTGACTCTAAAGTATAAGGGTTGATTTATAAAGACTTTGCACAGACACTCACCCAATGAAAGTGTATGTGCATTAGCTTTATGTGAATGGGGCAGAAATCAAATGTAACCAGGCTGTATCATGTGTTTTTCTATAGCACAGTAAATCATTTATCATAAACAGAAAATGTGACATTTAGCGACTATATAGAGCTAAGTAGTATAGGAAATTCCTATGATATTTTAAAGTGTATGTAAACCCAACATGTCATATTCCTGATATGTGCCTGCTGTACTATACTTGTAAGAAAAAGTATCCTGCTCTCTTTGTATTGCTTCATTTGTGTAAAATCCCTGGTGTTCCTGCCAGTCCCTCTGCTTTCCTAATAAAAAGTGACCACACTAGACAGGAGAGTAAACCGTAGTCAGTTCTCTAGGTATGTTGGGAACTCAGTCAGCTCCTCTCCAATAAACACTTATCTTGACCCCCCCCCCACTGCACAGCAATTCACTGGGAAGCTCAGTGTACTGTTGCTTCTGCTCCTCCCAAGTCTTTTGCAGCTGAGAACAGAGGGAATGTGATCACTTATAAAAAAAGGGGAAAAAATTGGATTTATAATTTATTTTTATATCTATACACTTCTATTTTAAACTGAATGTGTTGCTTTACAAGCTGTTCATTTACAATCACTTTAATCCATCTAGTGACCAACTGTGGCACATACACTTATACTTTTCAAATTCCAAAGAGTGTGATGGATACAAGGAGGCAGAAATTTAGTTTTTTACTGTATTTACAGTGTATGCAAACCTTATAAATAAACTTTTTTAATTATTTTTTTATATCTCTCCGTCTGCTAAATATACCATTCAAAGCATTTTGTTATATCTGTTTAATAACTTAAAAAAATACCTGCTGATCTTGCCATAAATCTTGGGAACAGATAACTTCCAATACTCTCTATCTGTGCTGACCTTTTAAAATGACATTGTTCTCTGTGAACTACAAAACCACAACCCTCTGTTATGGAGAATGACCATATTTTGTTTCTGTTGTCCTGATAAAGATGAGAGAGTGAGTGTTGTCATCCTAGGACTAGAAGCATTTTACTGGCAGAATCTCCACGTGAAGATAAAAAAAAAAATCTGTATTATATTACGGTATATATATTATATTATTATGTAATCTGTAATATACTGTTCAAGTTTTAGACATGTGTGAAGAAATGCTGTAAGGGCCGGTTTACCCTGCTGCGATGCGGGAACCTTGCAAATCCACTTCGGGTTCCCGCATCGCAAGTTTCCCGGCAGCAGTTCACACTGCCCTATGCAAACTGCTGGGAGTGTCAGTTAAAAGTTAATGACACCCCCAAATCGCAGTGCAATCTGCAAACTTGAACAGGAATCGGATCGCATGGGTGTTAACAACAATGCAATACGATTCTGTTGCGGTCCAAAAAAAGGGTCCTGTGCGAGTTTGATGCGAATTCAGCCATACTATCTGTATGGCTGAAATTGCATCACACAGAGATCGCATGTGATTTGCACTGCAGTGTGGTGCGGTGCGAATCACATCCGATCCCAGACGTCGCACCAGTGGGAACCGGCCCAAGTAAGAATGCTTTCAAAAATATATATTTTAATTGTTTATTTTGATCAATTTATAAAATGCAAAAAAAAACAAAACAAAAGATTTTGAACAAATCTAAATCAAACCAATATTTGGTGTGACTACCCTTTGTCTTCAAAATAGAATCAATTCTTGTAGGTACACTTGCACACAGTTTTTGAAGGAACTAGGCAGGTAGGTTGTTCCAAACATCTTAGTGAGTGCACTTGCTATTGTAATTGGCTCTTATACTGGTGAGGTGCTTTCTTATTGTTTTACTCCTATCCAGGATCAATTTTATATTTTGGATAAATGTATAATTTTAGTGTGGATGCTTAACCAGTTGCCGCCCGCCCACTGTCAAATGGCGGAGTGTGGCTCTCGTTCTGGGCATGCCTATTCAAACAGGGCATGCGCGCAGCCCTGCACTGTTGGTGGCGGCGTGTCCCGGAGACACAGCACGTCACCGACAGGGGTGAACAGCCATTGGGCATGGCTGTTTACCACGTGATCGGCCTTGATTAAGTCACGGCCAACTTCACAAATGGTACTGGTCACTTGAAGACGATGCATGCGCGGGCATGTCAGTGGCGGGCGTGTTGCCAGGAACACTGCTCGTCACCAACAATGATAAACCAATGATCCATTCACAGCCGATCACTAAATGTAAACATAGACCGTTTCCAGTGTGAGGAGAGAAGAGCCAGGAGCAGTGAGTTACCGATCTGTGTGTGTATTGTATCAAGCACCACACAGTAAAGAGAACCTGTCGCATTGCCCCCCCATTGCACCTGTCATCCAACAGTCACCACATCAGTGCCCATCAGTGCTTATAAAAGTGCACCTGTCACCCATCAGTGCCCGTAAAGTGCACCTGTCACCATCAGAGACTGCCATCACTGACCGTCAGCGGTGCGCCCGTCACCCATCAGTGACCATCGCCTGTACCTCATCAGTCACCCGTAAGCGACCTTCATCAGTGAACCATCCGTGACTCTCATCTGTCACCTATCAGTCCCATAAAGTGCACCGGTCACCATCAGAGACTGCCATCAATGACCGTCGCCGGTCACCCATCAGTGACCATTACCTGTCACCTTTCAGTGACCTGTCAACTATCAGTGAACGTCACCTGCCACCCGTCTGTCACCCATCGCACAGCCCATTAGCAAAATGTCCAAAAAAGTTTATAACAATGAGGAGGCATTCCACCGAATGATAGTAGTGGATGGGCAAATAAATCAGAGGAAGAATGGGTCCTTCCTAAAAGGGCACAGCGCTCTGGAAACCAGGCAGCTGCTAGCGAAAGACCCCAAGAACAAGGGCCCAGTACCAGCGCTGCATCTAGCTAAAGACCCCAAGAAATGCCCAGGCCCAGTACCAGTGCTGCCGCATCATGCACTAGTACCAGCACAGGAACTTCAAATCCCCCAACTACCAGCACTGGAGTGTCACGTCCCTCAAGAGCCAGGGCCGCTACATACCTGCCAGATGGTCTTGCCAACCCAACATGGCTGCCTTCCAAATCGGGATCAGCAAGAATTCCCCCTTTCACCGCACAGCCGGGTGTGCAGGCCAATACCCAAAATTTCACAGAAATAAAACAATATATTCCTAGCAAAAGGGTCAGATACAGAGTCAAATTTTACAAGCTTTGTGAGAGAGTCACGAGATATCTGTATGCGTTCCGCATATAGGAAGGAAGAGATTCCCAGCTCCAGCCCCCTGAGTGCCTGGCCTAAATGGGCACAACTGGTAAAATTGTATGGGACTGAACAAAGGTTGCCACATTATACCTGGATAACTTTTATACCAGCTTGCCCCTTTTCAAACATCTATACATTGCTAAAACCCTGGCTTGCGGAACCTCCGGAAAGAACAGGAAGGGCTTCCCACAATAAAGTGAGTGAATAAAACTGCGGGGGGGGGGGAGCAACTTTGAGATGCAACGAAGTGCTGGCCTTGAGGTGGAAGGATAACAGGAATATGTACATGATGTCCACCATCCATGACACTACAGTTGAGATTCAAAGAAGAAAGGCCCCATTAAAAAGCCAACATGTATCCAAGAATACAATCTCTACATGGGGGGGGGTAGATTTCAACGAACAAACGCTTCAGCCCTATTTGTCAATAAGGAGGTCCCGTTTCTGGTACAAGGAAGTATCAATTTATCTAATTAATTTGGCCATTTATAATGCATACATTAATTTACACCAAATCCATGGAAAGCCCCTCCCACTTCATAAAATTAATCGAGGAAGTTGTCACGTCCCTCATCTACCAACAAAGATCCCCCTCAGAAAACCTTCGCTCTGATGCTGTTAGCCAACTGCATGAGCGCCACTTCCTGGGCGACATTCCAACATCTGAAGCAGGCCGAAGACACCAAAAAAGATGTCGTGTATGCAGCAAAAGAGGATTTCGAAGAGATATCAGCTACCATTCTCCCCAGTGTCCCTCCCAACCCGGCCTTTGCATTAGTGAATGCTTTTGACTTTTTCACACATCCCTAAAATATTAGCCCATATTTTTAACCATTTCCCCATTTTCATCATCTATGCTGACCATTATCCATGTTTCCTCAAATAACCATGCCACTGCCTTCCACGTGAACTGACCCTGGCCCATTTTTTGACTATGCCTCTGCCTACCGCTTGGACTGCTTCTACGTGAACTGACTCTGGACTGTTTTATCAACGACGCTTCTACCTACTGCTTGGACTGCTTGCACGTGAACTGACCCTGGCCTGTTTTATCGACTATGCTTTAGCCTACCGCTTGGACTGATCTGTTGCCCTGCTACTGTCGTACACAGGGGTCTCACATATGCGAGGGGCTCCAGACTAGTTTTTCCGGATGGAGAAAACAACTTTTTGTTTTCTCCAGGTTTCATAATTTCCAGATTAGGGTCTGGAGTTCGGAGACTTCATAGAGATTTGGGTGGGCGAAGCCTCTACACCGGTGCCCCTGTTCACAGGTCTTACCCGACTGAGGCCCTCAGTCTGCTGCTGACTTACTGCCATCATGCCTATGCCTCCCGCATGAACTGACCACACCTCTACCTGGACTATGGAAATAATTAGCTGTAGCAAGAGGCAGTATGTTTATGAAGGGCTGGAGAGCGGTATAATAATGAGTGTCTGCAGGTAACAGTGTATCAGGACCAATATTATGGCTGTGCTGGCTGTCTCTGCCTGGACAATTCCTATGGACAAATGCTTTGGCTGTGCTGACAATATCCTTGTTGCTGATGAGGGGCGTTGCTAGGTCTGCAGAAGATCTGAGGTTAGAGCCCATAGCAGCGATCACCGGTCACCAACCGGGGGGGGGGCATGCCGGTGGTAAGCAATGTTTCGTTGGCAATGGCCGGTGTTGGCGGTACAATCATCATGGCACCATGGTTGATATGGTGTCAGGGTGATTGAAGCGTATTGTTTCTATTGTTACATTCTAATATACAATGCCACCAGATGCATCTTGTTACTTGCCACTGTCACCTGCCACTAGATGTGGATTGTCACTTGTCACTTGCCACTGTCGCCTGCTACCAGATGTAGATTGTCACTTGCACCTGTCACCAGATGTGGATTGTCAGTTGCCACCTGATGTGGATTGTCACTTGCCACCATTTTCAGATTGTCACTTGCCACGTCTCCTGCCACCATTTGCAGATTGTCACTTGCCACCTGATGCGGATTGTCCTTTGCCATGCCACCTGCTACCATTTGCAGATTGTCACTTGCCGTGTCGCCTGGCATCAGATGTGGATTGTCACTTGCCAACTGATGTGGATTGTCACTTGCCATGCCAGCCAGTGCCACCAAATGTGCATTGTCGCTGCATTGGTGGCAGGCTGGCAGCACTGGTCTATTTAGTGAGGGCAGGAGAGCGGTGATGCGGACGGGCAGTGAGAGATGATGTCATCTCTGCTTCTCCGCCCGGTCACTTCTTTCCTCTCTTTTAGGCTACTTTCACACAGAGGCACTTTACGCTAAATATTGCGCCAGCAAAGTGGCTGTAAAGCACCTCTCCTGTCACTCCAGTGTGAAAGCCCGAGTGCTTTCACACTGGGGCGGTGCGCTTGTGGGACGTTAAAAAAAGTCCTGCAAGGGGGGGCATGGCTAACCGCCGAGTAAGATGGACATCTGAACCCTCAGCTCCTGCACCGACCGGACCGAATTACACTGACATCGCCGGTCAGACAGCTTCTACCAACCTCTAAATACACAGCGACACTGCCACAGAGCCCAGCAATGTCCCAGCCAAATCGCAAGAGGAAAGAATACAGATCGCCAAAGCAACTAACAGATTACTTTACACTGCAGCCTGACACAGAAATCCAAGATGGCGCCCGCGACCCTGCACAAGATTCATCTGCCTACACAGGCCTTCCTGACGCAGATGATAATGAAATAATGTCTCATATACACTCAGAGTCATCCCTTCAATATACATCCTCCTCAGCCTGCAACAGCCCAGCAAAAGCGAGGATGCAAATGGATTCAGCAGGAAACGACATTGAGGTAAGCCCTGCATCTCTCATTGCCTCACCTCAGCCATCAGCCATAGCAGCCTTCCCCACCTCAGATCAGTCTGTCTTAGACACTACCATGAAGGAGATGCTCATCTCCCTGCAGAGCTCCCTGCACACTGAAATAGCATCCATGTTTAAACAATTCTCCTCCCATGTACACATTATAGGGGACAAAATTCACCATATTGAAAAACACATGAGTGAGCTGACTACAACTGTGAATGACCTTGTGGATGCACAAGACCATGCTCATGTTGAACAACAATGGATGAAATCTAAGATGGCCGACCTCGAAGACAGGTCCCGACGTAATAATGTCAAAATCAGAGGCATACCTGCCACATGACCTTATTTCATACGCCAGAAAGATGATCTCCACTATCTTCCCAGACCCATCACCAATGGAGACCATAATAGACCGCATTCATCGCATTCCCAAACCAGCACACCTAGCGGCAGGCCTACACAGGGATGTACTAATGAGGATTAATTTCTTCCACACTAAGGATCAACTCCTATTCAAAAGCAGACATCTGGGTAAACTCCCTGCACCATTCAACAACCTACAGCTGTTTGCAGATTTGTCGCAATACAAACGACAACTCCGAAGACAACTGAACACCATAACCAAACCACTCAATAACCACAAAATCCCATATCAATGGGGATTTCCTACAAAAATCATTATCACTAAAAACAGAGTCAAACACGTCATCACCACAGTCCAGGAAGGAATAAAACTCCTCAAACAATGGGGCATCATCCTGGAAGCACCTGAAATGCCAATAAATACTCACAGAGGTCCAACACAGACCTCAAGTATCAAGCAACCTCCTCCTGCACTCTGACTCGACTCTGACAGGCGATACCAATTAAAATACAATTACCATATCATCCGGTCAGATGCCTTGCTCGTTGCAGCTTAAACCACAAACTTTTACCCCAATCAGTTAACACAGCCTAGTGTTGTTAGGCTGTTTGAAGCAGTTGTTCCGTTACACTTGCTTATAGTTCTGCTCATATTGATACATACTATTTAACCTACCTTCTTCTTCGCATCTTTACCCCACCCTCAACTCGTTCTCCCTGAGAGCTACTACTGAAGAAATTCCAGAAACTCACTCCAAGAAACCTGCCAGGATCACACAGTAACCTCTTCCAACCGTGAGTACTACTTATTTTGTTTGACACTACCACAAGCCACACAAGATGCCAAAATTCCTTTCGATTAACGTTAAAGGACTTAATCACCCAGCCAAGAGGTCCTCCATGTGAAAAACAGCTATAGAATCTAAATGTGACGTCCTTTGTCTCCAAGAGACTCACTTCAAGATCTCAACTGAACCCCACTGGGCGCACCACCAATTTACCAACATTTTTAAAGCCTCAGGCCCCAACAAGAAAAACGGGGTCATGATAGCAGTCAGAAATTCCCTCACTTTCACGCTACACAATAGCTTGACCGATGTAGAGGGGAGATATCTGGCATTGAACTGTACCTTGGATAAAATGAGATATACCATCGTCAATATCTACACACCCAACACTGGCCAAATTAGATTTTTATCCAAACTTCTGAAAAAACTTGATAGATTTCGCTAAGGAAACTTCGTTGTATGTGGTGACTTTAACATAGCGCCTGACACAGAATTAGACACCTAATCTCTTACCTCCAGACCCTCATCCCCTATGAATACCGTCATAAGAAACAACAACCTATATGATGTAGGGTTGTCCCGATACCACTTTTTTAGGACCGAGTACAAGTACCGATACTTTCTTTCAAGTACTCGCCAATACCGATTACCGATACTTTTTTTTTAAATGTCACGTGACAGTGTTTTTTGGTTTTTTTTTTGTTTTTTTTTTTAACAGTGCTTGCTTTTTTTTGGGGGGGGGGGGGAGTGAACGGGGTATGTGTGTTTTTTTTTTTTTTTTTATTTACAACTTTTATTTTTTACAATAATATTTTTTTTTATTCTTTATTGTTTTTTTTTGTTTGTTTTTTTTTAATCAGCCCTTTTGGGGGGCTTTGGTGAGATATCAGGGGTCTTAACAGACCTCTGATATCTCCCCCTTGAGACAGAGAAAGAGACAGAGGATAGAGATTCCCCAGTCCCTTTCTCTGCAGCCTCAGCTGCACTGAGAATGAATGGAGAGAAGACAGCAGCTTCTCTCCATTCATAAACTGACACATAGTAATCACAGGAGATTACAATGTTTCAGTTATTGTGAATGGACAGAGTCAGCTGACTCTATCCATACACAAAGGAAGGAGGAGGGGGACTGAGGAACGGAGGGGGAGAACGGAGGGAGACAGATAAGGAGAGAGGAACGGAGGGGACAGATAAGGAGAGCAGAACGGAGGGGACAGATAAGGAGAGCAGAACGGAGGGGACAGATAAGGAGAGCAGAACGGAGGGGGACAGCGGAGAGGCACAGAGGAAAGGAGGGGGCACGGAGGAGGATGCAGTGACAGTCAGCGGTGAGCGATCACCGCTGTGTCACTAAAGCTGGTGAAAGCCGCTGGGGGAGAAGCTTGTAACTCCCCCACGCGCCGATCACAGCTGTCTTCCGGGTATCGGGGGAAGCATCGGGAGCATTTGCCCGAGTACAAGTACTCGGGCAAATGCTCGGTATCGGTGCCGATACCGATACTAGTATCGGTATCGGGACAACCCTAATATGATGTATGGAGATGTCACCATACCACAGAACGAGACTACTCCTTCTTCTCCCACAGCCACAATTCGTATACCCAGATTGACTATTTTCTAGTAGACAAATGGACCCTTACCAAAACTAAAGATTCTTCCATTGGACCAATCACATGGTCAGACCATGCCCCAACATCGATCGACATTGATGACCACCCTTCTCCTACTCGTCACAAGATGTGGAGAGCTAACGCGTCAATTTTCCAATCCCCAGAACATTCTCTTTCCATACGGAAGCACCTTGAAGAATTTTTTGAACTAAATAAAGGATCGACTTCTAACAACACCATCCTCTGGAATGCCCATAAGGCGTTTGTTCGAGGAATTATTATACAGCTTAGTGCAAGAGAGAAAAGGAGGAGATCATAGCATCTAGATAATATCATATCAAATATTAACCTATTGGATAAACTACTCCAGACCCTACAATAGAAGAAAAATTAGTTCTCCTTAGACAAGAACTTAGGAACATACTTTTAGAATCCCACACTAAAATCCAAACGAAATTTAAAGCAAACCACTACACTACAGGCAATAAAGCAGGGAAAGCACTACTTAGAATAAAAGGACGTCACATTAATGCCCCGTACACACGGTCGGATTTTCCGATGGAAAATGTCCGATCGGAGCATGTTGTCAGAAATTCCGACCGTGTGTGGGCTCCATCGGACATTTTCCATCGGATTTTCCGACACACAAAGTTGGAGAGCAGGAGATAAAATTTTCCGACAACAAAATCCAATTTCGGAATTTCCGATCATGTGTACACAAATCCGACGGACAAAGTGCCATGCATGCTCAGAATAAATAAAGAGATGAAGCTATTGGCCACTACCCCGTTTATAGTCCCGACGTACATGTTTTACGTCACCGCGTTCAGAATGATCGGATTTTCCGACAACTTTGTGTGACCGTGTGTATGCAAGACAAGTTTGAGCCAACATCCGTCGGAAAAAATCCTAGGATTTTGTTGTCGGAATGTCCGAACAAAGTCCGACCGTGTGTACGGGGCATAAGTCAAAGATCCCACACCTCTTTCACCCAGCTACAAAACAAAAAATCATTGACCCGCAAGCTATTGCGGACGCTTTCAGCCACTAGTACCAATCACTCTACAACCTGAAAGAAGACACTAACACCAACCAACCATCCATAGTAGATATCAACACATTCTTGCAGGAAATTAAGCTTCCGAAACTTTCACAACATCAACTTCATGAGCTAAACAAACCATTCACAGACCTAGAGATTCTAAATATCATATCTGCCTTACCATCTAACAAATCACCTGGACCAGATTGTCTAGTGAATATTACAAACAATTTGGTACCACCTTAGCACCTCACCTTTCACAAGTGTGCAATAACGTTGCCTCCTCCTCTTCTCTCCCCAATGAAATGCTCAATGCTCTAATAATCACTTTGCCGAAGCCAGGGAAAGAATCTACCTCACCCCAAAACTTCCACCCAATCTCGCTTTTTAATATAGATACAAAGATTTATGCCAAAAGCATAGCCGCTAGACTAGTACAAATCATGCCCAAATTAATACACCCAGACCAATCTGGTTTCACAAAAGTAATACAACCTCACGACGCAACCAGAAGACTTATAAACATAATTCACTATGCTGAGACCAACAGAACGCCTTCTCTGCTCCTATCCTTATATGCAGAGAAGGCGTTCGACAGAGTCAACTGGGACTACCTACAAGCGACGCTCCACAAATTTGGCTTCCAGGGACCTATCCTATCAGCAATACTAGCTTTATACTCATCCCCCTTGGCCCAAGTATACACAGAAGGTATGCTCTCAAGACCATTCCCGATTACAAATGGTACCCGCCAGGGATGCCCCCTTTCGCCACTCATTTTCAATCTAATTATGGAACCTCTGGCGGAGCACATCAGATTTAATAGAAATATCACAGGCTTCAAAATAGGACACATAGAACACAAAATTAACTTGTTTGCTGAATGTAATAATGATGCTCACCAACCCAACCTCTTCCCTGGCTTCGGTTCAAGATATACTAATGAAATTCAGCCGTATTTCATACTATAAGGTAAACGCAACCAAATCCTACATATTAGACCTAGGTCTCGATGCAGTAACCAGCAATATCTTACGCAATCGCTATATATACCCGTGGGCAGAAACAGGTATATCATATTTAGGCATCACACTCACCAAATCAATGAAAGGACTATTCAATAGTAACTACTTAGAAACTAAACAAATGTTACTGCAGGAAACCACCAAATTAGCCAAGATCGAACTCACGTGGACAGGTAGGCTCGCAGCTTTTAAAATGCTCATACTGCCTAAAATACTCTACACATTTCGCACACTTCCTATTCCCCTATCCAACTCCTATCTAAACTCCCTGCAAACTATAATTAGCCAGTATATTTGGTAAAGTAAAAAACCGAGATCCAGCCACTCTAAAATCATCAAACACAGACTAGTAGGAGGAATGGGATACCCAGACATAAAAGACTACTATACAGCCGCTATTCTCTCTCAACTCCAAGAATGGACTCGAACTCACTAAAATACACTATGGGACACGATTGAAAACAATGCCACACCTGGGCCAAACCTTGCATGCTGGTTGTTTAGTACATCTACCCTGATTACAAATATTCATTTGTACTCTCCAACCATTCAGGCGTTAGTTAAAGCTTGGAGAATCCTCCACAACACTAAGTGGTCATCACTAACCACTAAACCTATACATACACCACTACAAACCCTCCGTCTACTTTCTCCTGATCTAAACATCCCCAACTGGTTACTTTCACAGGCATCATCCACTGAAGAACTTAGAAACATAATCCAACATAAACCATTTACATTAATCCAATCCATCCACAAAGCACCCACATCAGACTTTCTCATCTACCATCGTATTCAAACATGCCTATCTAGACACTCGAATATCGAAGGATTCTTACCAAACAAACTCTGGAGCTTCTATTTCTCAGAAGAATCACACTAAAAGGGCATTTCTCTTATCTACTCCACATTACAAGAAAAAAATACTTTTTACAAATCCAAACCATTTACTGACTGGGAAACAGACACCCAAGAACAATACTCAGACCAACAATGGCTACAGGCACTAAAATCAATATATAAAGCCACACGATGCCCTTCTTTATGGGAACTAACAAACAAAATCACACTCAGATGGTACTTGACACCACTAAGACTGGCTAAATTCCAAACCAACACCACAGCCCTCTGTTGGAGGCAATGTAACCACACAGGAACTCTACTCCACATTCTATGGCACTGCCCAATAATAACAAACTTATGGAAAGAAGTAACACACCTAATACAAGAAATAGGCCACTTCAACATCACTCTAACACCACAACTAGCCATACTGAACATGGTACCAGATACAATTCCCCACACATTCAAAACAATCCTCACTCACATTCTCCTAGCAACCAGACTACTTCTAACCAGAAACTGGAAAACACATAATGTCCCCACTATACTAGACGTGATTACTCTGGTTCGCTCACACTACACCTATTAACATATAGGATCAAGAGGTTCTGCATCACATCACAACATCCGAACAAAATGGATCCAATAGCAAAACTGGTATAATGGAAGAATAGCATAATTTTCCCTTCACAAAACTTTACTTCTGAAATGATATATACACAAATGGACGACCTAATACAAGCACAATTTGAATAATGCTCTCATCATTCTCTCTCTGTCCTCTCCTCTCCTTCTCTTCTTACCCCTATTATCCTACTCACCTCCCTTCTCAAAAAAGATCCTCCACTACGCTCTTGTTATTATAACATCATCCCAGTTTTATACAATGCAACATATGTAATACTGTTCTTAAATGCTCTTAAATGACTAACACATGATACAATGTCATTAGATGCACTGTTAATATGTATTATGTTACTGTCATCCTGAAAAATTTAATAAAAATCTATTTTGAAAAAAAAAAAAAAAAAAAAGTCCTGCAAGCAGCATCTTTCGGGTGCTTTAGGAGCGGTGTATACACTGCTCCTAAAGTGCCCCTGCCATTGAAATCAATGGGCAGCGCCACAAAGCACCTGCAAAGCGCTTTGGCGCTATTAACCTCTTAATCGGCCACTAGCGGGGGGTTAAAAGCGCCCCGCTAGTGGCCGAAAAGCACTGCTTAAACTACGATGTCCCCCTGCCACAGTGTGAAAGTGCCTTTAGAGTAGCCTCTGTGTGTGGGACATCTGCTGCAGGGAAGGCAGAGAGGGAGTCATTGTTCTCATCATGATCAGCGGGCTGTGCTGGCAGTGAAGCCTAGTGCTGCTTTTTGGCTGAGGGCAGCTTAGTGGGTGATGAGGCTGGGGAGACTGCAGCTTTCTTACCTCTGTCAGATGAGGAGGAGAGGGAGGCTTCGTCCATGTCAGAGTCTGGGTGACAAAGTCTCTGGGCAGTGGTTGTGGTGAGGCAGGGTGGTCGTTCTCTGCAGAGCCATCTTGGATTGCTGTGTGCTTCATGAATAAATCTGTGAGGTGGCAGGCAGTGGCATCACTAGGGTTGGTGTCACCTGGTGCAGCAAAACATGGTGTCACCCCCCTCCTGTCTATCCTCCCTGCAGGCGCACCTCCAAATGGCCCCTGTAAATTAAAGTATAGGGTGGTATTTGGCAGGCTGGGGTGATATAGGGCAGGTTGGGGTGGTATAGGGCAGGCTGGGGTGACACAAGGCAGGCTGGGGTTGTATGGGGCAGGCTGGATTTGTATAGGGCAGGCTGGGGTGGTATAGGACAGGTTGGGGTGGTATGGGGCAGGTTGGGGTGGTATAGGGAAGGTTGGGGTGGTATACGGCAGGCTGGGGTGATATAGGGCAGGCTGGGGTGGAATAGGGCAGGCTGGGGTGGTGTAGGGCAGTTTGCAGTGGTATAGGACAGCCTGGGTTGATATAAGGCAGGATGGGGTGGTATAGGGTAGTTTGCGGTGGTATAGGACAGGCTGGGGTGGTATAGGGCAGGCTGGAGTGATATAGGTCAGGTTTGCGGTGGTATAGGGCAGGCTGGGGTGGTATAGGGCAGGTTGCGGTGGTAAAGGGCAAGCTGGGGTGGTATAGGGCAGTTTGTGGTGGTATAGGGCAGGCTGGGGTGGTATAGGGCAGTTTGCCTTGGTATAGGGCAGGCTGGGGTGGTATAGGGCAGGTTGCGATGGTACAGGGCAGGTTGGGGTGATGTAGGGCTCTGGGCTGCTGTGTCCTCGTCTCTTTCTCCTTCAGCTGTGGGATCAGCCAGTGAGTAAAGGAATCTGTGGGAGGAGTGGAGGAGGCAGCTACACCCCTAGCTCCGCCCACCAACTCCGGCTGCCTCTGGAGACATTGGAGATCCCCGAGGCCGAGGGACAGCTTAAGACGGGGAGAGTGCTACAGGCAGCCTCCCCCGCACGGCTTGGTGCTCTGCTCACACCGCTCCGCTGCGGCTCCGCACCCCCAAAGCAATGCCGGCCGGGACCCGATGTCTACACTCTGCAATCGCCCCTGGGCCATGATCTGCTGGTGTGCAGGGATCTCCTCCTCCTTGGGACAGACAGGCTTAGATGCAGATAGCCAGGTTTTTCACCCTGTGAAACAGATCACACAGCCATGCTGTTCGGCGGCAAGGACACCCCCCGCTTCTCTCCTCTCATCTGCCTCTCATGCAGTCCGCCTGCCGCAACCGCGGCCCGAGTCTCTGCAGCAAGAGACTCGGGGCTATGGGACCCAGATTCGGGGCTATAGCCCCAATAGCCACCCCCTGGCGACGCCTTTGGTGATGACTATAGACAATATTCCTGCCTGCTGCCTGGATAAATTACTATTGTTGTCGATAAGCACATCCCTGCCTGCTGCCTGGACCAATTCTCTCCTCTGTGGACACTACTAAAACCACAGGTAATACTTTTTTTTCACCCTTTCTTCAAAAGAATTTATTTTGGAGTGTAATTCTTGGTATGTACATGCTATGTGTTAGAAATATGAAGGGCCTTCAAAAATGATAGGTTGTCAGGAAATTATATATGTAATTTATGCTCCTAGAATGCCTAAAGGTGCTATTTGAATGTTGGGCCTATGTATGTGGCCAGGCTGTGTAAAAGTCTCACACACGTGGTATCGCCATACTCAGGAGGAGTATGAGAATCTATTTTGGGGTCAAACTTTTGCTACGTACATGCTATGTGTTAGAAATATCTTTTAAATGGACAACTTTGTGTTAAAAATAAAATAAAAAATAGTGTTTTCATTTTTTTTCCACATTTTCCAAAAACTTCTGGAAAAAAAAATGACATGTTCAAAAGACTCATTATGCCTCATAGATTATACATTGGGGTGTTTGCTTTCCAAAATGGGGACATTTTGTTATCAATTCCATTGTCCTGGTGCTCCAGGGCCTTCAAAAGTGTAATAGGTGGTTGAGAAATGAGATGTGTAATTTATGCTCGTAGAACGCCTGAAGGTACCAGGCTGTGTAAAAGTCTCACACATGCGGTATCGCCATACTCAGGAGAAGTAGCAGAATGTGTTTTGGGGTGTAGTTGCAAGTATACATATGCTGTGTGAGAAATAACCTGTTAATATGACAGTTTTGTAAAAAAAAAAAAAAGCCACACACCTAATTTTGCAAAGAATTGTGGGCAAAAATTACAACTGCAAAAAACTCACCATGCAACTTACTAAATACCTTGGGATATCTACTTTCCAAAAAGGGGTCATTTGGGGGGTATTGTACTTTCCTGGCTTGTTAGTGTCTCAAGAAATGATAGGCCTTCAGTACATCAGGTGTGATCAATTTTTTGTAGACTCTATAGCTTTCACCAAGACCAAATATACACTAATTAGTTATTTTTACCGAAGATATGTAGCCGTATAAATTTTGGCCAAAATTTATGAAGAAAAATTACTAATTTGCTAAATTTTATGACAGAGGCATTTTATGACATTTTAAGGCATTTTTCACAAAATTTTCAGTCTTTTTTTATTTATTGCACAAAAAAACCCCACTAGTAAATACCACCAAAAGAAAGCTCTGTTTTTGTGAAAAAAAGACGCAAATTTAATTTGGGTACAGTGTTGCAGGAATGAGTAATTGCCATTCAAAGTGTGAGATCACTGAAAGCTGAAAATTGGCCTGGGCAGGAAGGGAGTGTAAGTGCCCTGTAGGCAAGTTTTTTAGAAATAAAATACTACACTATATACATCTTTTTTGTGGCTCCATATGGTGAGCATTTTTTTATGCAGTATTAAGACCTAGATGTGCATTGCCCTCTGGTGGTAATGTGTATCATTGCCTAATAAAGTCTGGAATGTGCATTTTCCGGTTGGTGAGAAGTACTACGGCTTGTTAAAAATTTAAAAGTGGTGAAACTGGAACTACCATCTTTAATATATGCGCTGTTTGCTGTCCCCTCAAAATAACTCACACAGCCATTAATGTCTAAACCGCTGGCAACAGAAGTGAGTACACCCCTATGTGCAAATGTTCAAATTGGGGGGCGTGGCCTGACCTGGCATGAAGACGGTCGCTTAATCCCTGAGCTCCGGCCGCCACAGGAGAAATCTACCTAAAACCAGAGGTAATTTTACCACAGACTACACCCCAACGTTGGGGACTGGTTCCCAGAACTCTTCTGCCTCCCGATCTCGCTCCCCCAGGGAACTAACCGGGACCCAGAGCCGGAACATCCCTGAGATGTTCAGAACTGGCAGAGGGAATATGGCGCCTTCCCACCATGGACACACACACTCTCAGGCGCAGCTGTTACTGCTGACTGACCCAACGCCCTCTGCTCCTCCACATGTCCACTCAAATGGGGACGGCATTGAACTCATGCCCCAACCCCAGCTAAACATACAGGACTTGCGTACTATAGCGGATGATATAAAAGACACTCTCTCCGCTGCCATTTCCAAGCTCAGGCTTGACCTACGCACACTGAATGACAGGGTTCTCAATGTAGAGAGCGTGACTGACCACCATGAGACGATTCTGCATACTGCCACAACCCGCATTGATTCCCACACACTACAGATGCGGAACATGCAACGCCACCTAGAAGACCTCGACAACAGAGGTCGACATCATAACATCAGGATTCGAGGAATGCCTGAAGCGATTGAGGGCGATCAAATATCCCATGCCGTCGTGGGCCTCTTTAATGGCCTCCTCCATAATTCACCCCAAACACCTATAGCCATGGAGAGAATCCACCATGCATTGCGACCGAAGAGGGGAGTGTGTGACCCCCCACGGGACATTATCTGTTGTATTGTGGATTACAAGTTGAAGGAAGAGATCATTAGACAAGCGAGGGGCAGACAGCAGATTCTTCATGAAGGGAAACCTATTCAAATTTATCAGGATCTCTCAGGCATTACGCTGCACCACAGACGTGACCTGAAGCCCCTACTGGACACCCTCTGGGGGAAAGGCATCCCTTATAAATGGAAGTTACCATTCTGCCTCTCGGCCTCCACTCAAGGCCACCCGGCCCTCCTAAAAGCACCCGAAGACCTGCCTCAATTCTGCGGCTCACTCGGTATTCCCATGGTGAATGTACCCAACTGGTATGCAGCATTACGCTGCACAACAACAGGGTAAGACGCGGCACTGGATACCGAAATTCCAGCCCTATGGACTCGCCTAGGTCCCGGAGAGCTTGCAGGGACCGTTAGCTCCCCTCAGGTGCAACTGGGCCTATGATTCACGTTAGCCTCGTTTGGCTCCTCTTGGTCATTTTTTCTTTTGAATTTTATTTCTCTTTCTGGATTTTGTTTAGTTCTGGACTGGTGTACTTTAAGTTTTACCCTTCTGTTCACAACATCTGATCCCATCAGACACATTCTGTGCAGCTGAGCGCCAAAACTCCCTCCACCCGGTACAGACCGCCTCCTTGTTACAGTCTGGGCTCTCTCTACTCTACTGTGTCAGGTGTCACCCACACTCTACTAGAATCTGCCTAGCGACAAGGCTCTGACACTGAAACTACAAGTACCACAACACCTTGTGGCACATGATCCTGCCTCACACAGGAAAGCCAGTATGTAACGCCCCCGCCTCCACCTCTAGGACCCTTGAGACGCACTACACTCTGGTTGGAGCTCCACAGCCTGAACAGCGTACAAAACTTGGCTCGCCTCTCACCGAACGACATACCCACTCCACCCACTGTTCAAGATTTACCTCATGAGACCTTCACTTGCAGCGGGGTCTCCAACGCTACATGATGTGCCAACCTCTGCGACTTCCAACTGACTGCTGACACCGCTTACCGGCACTCCTTTGGCCTGACGCCTAATTCCCGCATCAACGGCAGTTGGATCGAGCCTGCTACCTGACAAGTCCATGGACCGTACCGAGAGATCGGTACCTTCGGGACAGAGCAGGTAACACCCACGGAGCATGCACTTTTTTTATCCCCTTCAGCGGGCCAATAAGGTAGTATCACGGCTCCTCAACTGTTTACCTGTTATTAATTGCACTGACTGTTCACTAACCGATAACCCACTGTTTAGTACATTATTATACGGTTTACTTTGATTGCCTCCTTGTTCTAGAGAGGCTGGCATAGAGTTCCTGGTTATGAAACCTTAGATTTTTAGTTCACCATGATATGCTTTCGTGTTAAATGTTACTACTGCTTCAGCACCAGCTCTCAGCCCAGAAGACCGCTCACTTCTGTGGTCACTGCAGGCCTGGGAGGAGCGGTATAGACAGTAGTCTGCCCTCCCAGACACGTCGAGGCTGACTGATGGTCCCAATGATTGACTTTTATTGGTTTTTCTTTAGGATGTAGCCCTGGTTCTCAAATCACATCTTGTCACCCCCATCTAGTTTTATGCTGCTCACCACCCCGATAATCTACCTCACACCATGCAAGGGTTAGCTATCTAACACTTACCTCCTCTACTACTTTCTATTATCCTGTGGCGGCGGACTATCACCTATTCATAGTCCTTCTTCACTGCTCTAGTTCTGGTTAACTCCCACATAGCTACGTGACAGGGTGGTGTCTCCCCTTAAGCGGTACACACACTGTCCACATTCTGTACTCTACCAATTCAGTACATTTAAGAGGTTTGTGGACAAACCACTCCACACTTCATCGGTTCTCTCCCAGTGACCCACCCGCTACATCCACACCTACCTCACACACTGCGGACCCTCACCTCCCTCCCCCCACTTCCACACCGGATGCAATAGATCCCCAAGCCCCTTTGGGCGACACACAGCTACAAACACATAAACTATGCTCAATCAACATTAGGGGTCTCAACACCCCTGGAAAAAGGACAAAACTACTGTACTCCCTACAACAATCAAAGACCCTAATAGCACTCATACAGGAGACACACTTTTGATCAGACCCCATCCCTAAATTGCAGAATAACTACTTCCCCACAGCCTATCACACCTCCAATTCCGAGGCGAAATCTAAAGGTGTATCCATTCTCATTTCTAAGCATTGCCCCATTCTGGTTACTGAAGTTCAAAGAGATCCACGGGGGAGATACCTTTTTCTTAAAGGCACTCTGCATCATAGACCCTTCACAATTGCCAACATTTATGCCCCCAACTCACAACAAGTTACCTTCTTCCGAACCACTCTCCAACTGCTCACCAGCTTCCAATCAGAGACCTTGATAGTTGGAGGAGACTTTGATGTGGCACTAACCCCCTCTATTGATACCTCAAACGGAACATCTTCCCTAACCTACGGAGCCTTGCGTGCGATTAAAATGCAACTTAACAACTTACTGCTCAATGACACATGGCACACACTGCATCCCAAGGTAAAAGATTTTACCTTTTTCTCTGCCGCGCACAAGTACTCCAGATTAGACCACTTTTTTGTTTCCCAAAAAGACCTGACCCATCTCACTAAAGCCACCATTGACCCCTCAGTACTCTCTGACCATAACCCCATCTCAATGACTTTAACACTGCCAACAACTCTCTCCTCGGCACATATTTGGCGACTCAATAACTCCCTGCTGACAGACACAGACAATATTCACTGGATAATCACATGCATTTCCGAATTTTTTGCAGAAAATACTTAAGATGACGTTTCACCTACTGTCACATGGGCCAAACATAAATGTGTCATTGGGGGTGAACTACTATCTCTAGCAGCGCAACGTAATAAACTTAAGAAAGCATGTATTGCTGAACTGACTGCATGTATCCGCCTGCTCGAGCATACACATAAGGCGTCTCTCGCTGCCTCCTCTCTGGCAGACCTGACTCAAGCAAGGGAGGAACTCCTAGAAATACTCAATAGTACACTAAAACGTAAGCTATTCTATGAATTTAGCAATAAAGCCGGTAAACTTTTGGAAAGGGCGCTTCTAACCAAGAGAGCTGCCCACACGATTCACAAAATCAATCGCCCTTCTGGGGATACCTTGGTTACCACTGAGGACATTTCTGACCAATTCGTCCAATATTTTTCTAAGTTATACAACCTTACTCCCACACAACAGACCAAAGCTACCATAGAACGCAGGGTAGCCATCACAGACTTTTTAGCACAATACGGTCAAACCCCTCTCTCCTTGGATGAATCACTAGATCTACCCCTCTCAGTAGAAGAAACCCTTACGGCCTTAAAGCAGATGAAAGCAGGCAAAAGCCCTGGTCCAGATGGCCTATCGGTCAGCTACTATAAATCCTTCCCAAATATTCTCATCCCCCATCTCACCAGAGCCTTCAACAATCTCTCACCAGACTCTACCGCTCATAGGGACATCCTTGAAGCACACATCACACTCATCCCCAAGCAGAGCAAAGACCCCACATTAGTGTCCAATTACCACCCAATCTCGCTACTCAATGTGGACTTAAAACTTTACGCCAAAGCATTGGCGACCGCATTCTCCCCTTATTCCTAAACTTATTTTGCTAAACCAGGCTGGTTTTGTCCCGAGCAGAGAAGCTAGGGACAACACCACCAAAGCCCTAAACAACTACCATTGGCTCTCCAAAACGTCCACACAAGGTTTTTTTCCTTTCCCTTGATGCAGAGAAGGCGTTCGACCAGGTGACCTGGGATTACATGGAGGCCACGCTGCAGGCTAAAGGCTTTACACCCCGCCTGCTACAAATGATCCTAGCTCTGTATTCCTCCCCGACGGCTAAAATCAGGATTAATGGCCGCCTGTCGAGCGCCTTCTCTGTGTCCAATGGAACCCATCAGGGCTGCCCCCTATCTCTGCTAATATTTATCCTGACCATGGAACCCATGCTTCGAAGATTGAGAGATAACCCTGCCATCAAAGGCATAGAAATAAACCGTAAGCAGTATAAAATGGCCGCATATGTGGATGACATTCTGCTTTTTCTCACTGATCCCATCATAACTATCCCCAACCTTCTGGCAGACTTTTCACTGTTCAAAACCCTATCCAACGTTCAAATTAATTTTGAGAAATTGAAAGTGCTCAAAATCACCCTACCAACCGCTACTGTTATACAATGCAAACACAATTTCCCATTTGGGTGGGAACCTCATGAAATATCTTATCTCGGAATCAAAATTCTGACTAATCTGTGTGATCTCTACGCCAGAAACTTTTTGCCAATGCTCCTGTCCACCCAAGACGACCTCCAGAAATGGCATCTGGGCTCCTTCTCTTGGCTGAGTAGGATCGCCATACTGAAAATGAATGTCTTGCCCAGACTTTTTTACCTCTTCCAAGCAATCCCCATTAGGCTACCACCTTCTTTCTTCACATCCTACAAACGTAAGATCTTTATCTGGGCTTCTAAGATTCCACGACTAAGCTGGGACAGGCTTGTACCACCCAAACTGCTAGGAGGCCTTGGCCTCCCAGACCTCCAAAAATATCACTGGGCTTGTCACCTGACCAGGTTGGTAGACTGGCATGTACATCGCCTCACCAAGGACTGGATCACATTAGAAGACTTTTTTGCAAAACTCCCACTACCCAACTCGCCCTGGATTGACCACAAATCTATACCCAAGGATTACGCATCACACCCACTCATTGGAGCCATGCTGACACTCTTCAAACTAGCATGTAAAACACTTGCTGCAACACCCTCTCACGGTCCTATGACCCCATTGGAAAACAACCCCGAATTTCCCCCAGGCCTGTCATTACAAGATCCAAATTTTGATGCACAAACCTCACATGCTAGGGCACAACGTTTTTTCAAAATGGTACACTCCTACCCTACCCCGCACTTTCCGCTACAATGCCTGAATACAACATCCCCTTTTATAAATACCTACAACTTCAACACTTTTTGGACACGACCAAGCCTACCTCTCTATGGCACAGAGATACACCCCCTTTGAACTCCTATTCAATTGTGTGGAACCCCAGGGTCACTTAATCTCCACGATTTACACCCTTCTATTCTCAAAGCACAATGTTAAGGAAGACAAAATAGTAAGACAATGGGAATCTGATCTATCCTTACATCTAACCCCTACTGACTGGAAACGCATATTCACCCTCATTCATAAAGGCTCAATCAATGTCTTGACGCAGGAAAATAGATATAAACTGTTCTCCAAGTGGTACAGGACACCCGACAAGATCCACCACTTTCCCCCCACTCCCCCCCCATCCTGCTGGAGCTGCAATGCAGCACGTGGCACCCTGCTTCACATATGGTGGGAGTGCCCTCATATCCAGCCATTTTGGTCAGAAATCCATCACTTAATCTCCCACATTACCACCTACTCCCCAGCTTTTTCACCTGCACACTACTTACTCCATCATACCCCTGTACCCCCTCTTCATACAAAAAATTCCTCTCGCTACACCTCATCAATGCAGCCAACCTATGTGTCCCAGTACTATGGAGAAACACTGTACCTCCCCCAGTGGGTGACTGGATCCGATGGGTGTACAGGATGGCAGAAATGGAAAAACTCATCTGCCAAGCGAACAACAACCCAACCAAATTAAATGACACATGGGCCTGCTGGCTACACTATAGGAAGTCCACGGCGCAGATCGCATCACCTGCTCACCCTCCCCCCCACCATGAACGCATTGAACAGTTCTCTGATCCCAGATTCCACACATCAAACACCTAACGCCCCCCCAACTTCTTTTACCTTTCCCGCATCACCTCTTAGCCTTGACCGTGCCCACCTAGCATTGCCCTAGGAGGCTCCCTTTGGGCCTTCATCCGCCACAAATTCAGCCTCCACGGTGTCTAGGTATAGGTACACTGCTGAACAGTCACTGGATACCTCTTCCTTCTTCCCCCTAGACAATTCAACTTCTTAACGGGATTAAATGATGGGCCCTAATATGCCATCTATGTACAACTAACATGTCTGCTCTCTATTGGCCGCTTCTTATTCACAGAGAGGTCCCTATAGGGCTGAATGGTACTTGGGATGGCCTCTGACGGTGTATACAAAGCCTCCTTATATACCACAATCCTCACAATTATCGCAACCCCCCACGCTAAAAAGCGCAATCCTCTTCGAACACTATGTTCACGGATCACAATGCACTACAATCCTTCTAAATAGAGGCCCCCTTGAGCATAGCAGCACTTGGTCTACCTTACTGTTGTTTTTAATGTTTAATTATACGCATATTTTCACTTCTATTATTGACGCATGTATTCCGCCTAGGATATGTTTATATACGACAATGCTATGTATTGCATTTTTAATTCTTGCATTTTTCTATTAACATGTATATTACATACTAATTGTTAACCTAATAAAACTCAATAAAAAATTTTTGGAAAAAAATGTTCAAATTGGGCCCAATTAGCCATTTTCCCTCCCCAGTGTAATGTGACTCGTTAGTGTGAGAAAGTCTCAGGTGTGAATGGGGAGCAGGTGTGTTAAATTTGATGTTATCCCTCTCACTCTCTCATACTGGTCACTGGAAGTTTAGCATGGCACCCCATGGCAAAAACTCTGAGTATCTAAAAAAAAAGAATTGTTGCTCTACATAAAGATGGCCTAGGCTATAAGAAGATTGACAAGACCCTGAAACCGAGCTGCAGCACGGTGGCCAAGACCATACAGCGGTTTAACGGGACAGGTTCCACTCAGAACAGGCCCCACCATGGTCGATCAAAGAAATTGAGTGCATGTGCTCAGCGTCATTTCCAGAGGTCGTCTTTGGGAAATAGTTGTATGAGTTCTGCCGACATTGCTGCAGAGATTGAAGCGGTGGGAGGTCAACCTGTCAGTGCTCAGACCATACGTCACACACTGCATCAAATTTTTTCTCCATGGCTGTCATCCCAGAAGGAAGCCTCCTCTAAAGATGATGCACACGAAAGCCTGCAAACAGTTTGCTGAAGACAAGCAGACTAAGGACGTGGATTACTGGAACAATGTCCTGTGGTCTGCTGAGTCCAAGATAAACTTATTTGGTTCAGATAATGTCAAGCAGGTGTGGCGGCAACCAGGTGAGGAGTACAAAGACAAGTGTGTCCTGCCTACAGTCAACCATGGTGGTGGGGGTGTCATGGTCTGGGGCTGCATGAGTGCTGTCAGCACTGTAGAGCTACAGTTCCTTGAGGGAACCATGAATGCCAGCATGTACTGTGACATACTGAAGCAGAGCATGATCCCCACCCTTCAGAGACTGAGCTGCGTAGCAGTATTGAAACATGATAACAACCCCAAATGCCTCCAAGACGACCACTGTCTTGCTAAAGAAGCTGAGGGTAAAGGTGATTGACTGAAGGTAAAGGTGATGGGTTTAAATCCTATTGAGCATCTGTGGGGCATCCTCAAACGGAAGGTTGAGGAGTGCAAGGTCTCTAATATCCACCAGCTCCGTGATGTTGTCATGGAGGAGTGGAAGAGGACTCCAGTGACCTGTGAGGCTTTGGTGAACTCCATGGCCAAGAGAGGGTTATCGCAGTGCCGGAAAATAATGGTGGCTGTTAGGAATGTAGATTGTCTAGGGGTATTTTTAGACCCTCAATAACTCTGCATAAGGTATACCTTCCAATCCCCACAGGCCTGTGAGATTAGCCCATTAAGACAATGATAACAAAACAATGACAATAGTCTCTCCGAGCAAATCTAAATCTTTATTCTGTCTCAGTGAATATAAAAGGGAGTCTTGTGAGAAAGTACAGCCCCCTGAACGTTAATACAGATTATCCAATCAAATGCAAGCAAAAATTATGACATTCCGAAACTCAACTGAAAAATTCATACATTATTTCCCGGAAATCATGTGCTTTACGAGAAATTGAAAGTATCATATGAGAAACAAAACTAGGAAAAGATAACAAGAACAATAGACAGTAACACAGCTGTTTGTAAAATGGAGTACAGGATAAAACACAAAATGGAAACTGATTATTGTAAAATGGATGAGGTTAAGCTAAATATGCCTTCAATCCCCTCTTAGATCATATAAGATGATCTCTACATTCTATCCAGTATTCTAGTACTTCTTTGGGATTGTGGCATAGATTGCCTGATGATTCTTCATGTATGTAGAACCTTATCATCAGGAGATTGAATGCGTGCAATTATGCAGGTACAACACTTAAAACAGAGGTAAAGAATCAGAGCAAGGATAAATATCATAACAATGACAAGGACAATGTCTTTTAACCATGAAAATACCCCTCCAAACCCAAATCCTGCATTGTCAAATGGGCTCCATGTTTTAGCAATGTCCCTAGCTTCCTGCTGGAGCTGGCCTACTTCTTTTCGGTGTTGTGCAATAATATCATAGTAGTCAGGCACCTTGGCACTTGTGTTAGAGATCCAAGTACAGCATTCGTAGTCCTCAGTCATTTCACATAAACCTGTGAGAGCTGCACTCATGCTTTCTATAGCCAACTCATGTAGTTCTAGCTGTTTTCTGATTGCTCTAGTTTCTATGTTTAACATAGCAATGTCATCTGAATTCCTCTCCATTATCTCATCCAATATACTTGAATAATTGTTCAACCTTTTCATCATGTCTATACCCCATCCTGTCCAAGAAGGAAACCATGCCCAGGCCATATCTTGTTTATAGAACAATTCCCTTTTGTCACGGTGTTTGAGGGGATATCTGGGGTGTATACTGGCCTCTAGGGGATGTCCCCTTTTATCATCCCCTAGCACTCCCATGACAGGTACCAAAGATGCAAGATAACACCATCCCTTAACATGGAGGGGCTCCCAGGGATAACACACTTTCCCACAACATACATAGATACCTTGTCCCAGTGTAAAAGGTCTCTTAGTGACAATCTCGTGAGTGTACTTGTCCTGTTTTGCGATTATAAATTGGTGGAACATATCACGTAAATAATCAGAGAGGGAGGAAAAGTTATGCAAAGTACGGTTTATCTTTGGGTCAGATACTTGAAACAGTGAGCAGGCATCTTTGGCTCTGCCCCTGCAGTCACACATGGAGATGTTAACTATTGACCTGCTACAAATGGAGGGGTTAGTCTGTATCTCATTCCCTAAATTAAAACACCAATCAGGGGAATGACTTTTACCTGCTATTGGAAAGGTAACAGTGTTGTTTATGTACAGAGTAGATATGTTGATTAAGAAGACGGGAGGAGTCTTGTTGAGGAAGGAGGAAATATTTAAAGGTACAGCCAAAAGGGGAATTCGGGCAGTGCTAGGATGTAATTTGCTACATATCCAACATTCTTCATACCCTGATTTTTGAGCATAAGCATACTTAAATTTTAGCAAAAGCATCTTATCAGTAAAACTATCTCCAATTTCTCTCTTTGTTCTAGCTTGTGTCACTGTAGAGTTCTCTTGTGTGTGTGTGTTCCCACAGATACTTTTAATTGCACCCAAATCTTCAGGGTGGTAGATACAGTTAGTGATGATGCGGGTGGGCAGGAACACTATTAGAGAGATCAGGATCAGGAGGCAAAATGCCTTGCCAGAAGTCTGTGGTGAAATAAGCGAGGTCATCTTTTCTGGCCGGACCTGCTTTCCCAGGAACTCCTCCTTCATCTGCTTGGACTTATGCTTGAGGGCCTCCTTTATTCAAAGTCTCCTTCCTGCTCCTAGGGCTTTGGGCAACCTTTTTTACTCAGCTGGCATGGATCCAGGACTGTCAGTTTTCCACTAGGATGGCTGTTCTGGTCACTGCAACCACTGTAGTAAGAGGTCTAAAGGGATACTCTTGCTTCTTATTTCTGTTCAGCTGTTGGACCACCTCGGTGTCTCCCACCCTGAAGGGGTGAGTAGCTTCCTGTGAAGAGAAAGGAGAGGTGTGAGCAATATTTCTTTTGATTGTATCCAATGTTTCAACCAGTTTTACATATTCTTCCTGTATTAAGTCTAAATCTCCCTTTTCTATCATTAAAGGTGCTCTGGCCCATGGGGTAGGGAAAGGTCTACCCATCAAAACTTCAAAAGGTGAATACCCTGTTGTTTTGGAAGGGGTCATTCTTATTTCTGCCAGGACTGCTGGGAGGACCTTTTTCCAGTTGGCAAAGATTCCTCCTGTGGCCTTTCTTATCTTGTCTTTTATTGTTATGTTCAATCTTTCTACTATCCCTAAGCTTTGTGGGTGGTAGGGAATATGAAACTTCCATTCTATCTTGAGAGTTTTTACCAAGTCCTGGCAGACCCTGGCCTTGAAAGCTGGACCATTGTCTGAGTTTATTTGAAGTTGGCATCCCCATCGAGGAATGATTTCCTGAGTGAAGATCCTCACTACTGTTTGTGCATCTTCTTTTGTGGTCACGAAAAGTTCAACCCATCTTGAGAACATGAACGTGATATCTAAAAAGGTGTAGGTATAAGGCCCTGAGGTCTAAACCCCATAGGGCTAGTGATAATAATGAAATAAAATGTGAAGTGACAGATCTTCAACTATCACCATGAACAAAAACTTAAAAATAAGACTAAAAATAAAAAAACATAGGTGGACAAATGTGTGAACACATACAAACAGTATGGGACGTGTCTGAGTCCAATAGGTCACCTCTGGGTGAAATAATTGACTCAAAATCTATGACAATTAATAAGTAGTAAGTAAACAAAATGACATAAAACAGATTACATCAATGTGTTGTGCATTAACCCACAAGTGGCCTGCTCCTCAAGGCCAAACCTGAGTGTAAAAACAAGAGTCCATTGGGATGGTGTAAAAAAGCAGGAGTAGTATGGCGCTGCCCTTATGGAGACAAATTTTTTTTTATTTTTCTTTCTTTGTAGTGAATGTATTGCCTAGTATCCTTATAGAATTGCTTCTAAAACCTGTATATGTTAAAAAATTGAATAAAACTGACTGGTGGTGAATATTTCTATTCAAAATGAAAATACAACAACTGGTGCTCCAATTGTTCAACAAAGGTGCATTGTGCCCTTTAAGTTAAGTAATAAAGTAGTTGTGGATATAGATGTAATATCATCTAGGTGGAAAGTGTTAAAAAAAAAAAAAAAAAAAAAAAAAAAGGAAAACAGGAATAGTATGGCGCTGCCCTTATGGAGACAAAAAAAAAAAAACCTCTCTTTAAAATGACTTTATAATTCCTAAAGTGTGTGTGCCAAAAATGAATAAATATGTGACTGGTGCCAAGTCCTTACTGTTAAAGGTACAATTGCAACATAAGGTGCTTCAATTATTCAACAAAAGTGCATAGTGCACCATCACTAAAGTGACCAGTGTTAAATCATACAAATCCATACAACATTGTGCAAAATATCCATCATAAATAGTGACTCTTGTGCTGTGACCAGTATTGGTTGGATAGGAAAAATTCCGTTTATGAAAAAAACAAGTTCTTTTTGGAGTATTTTGTAGTGTTCAATCTTTGAGGGTCAAATATCTGTAGGAAAGCTTCTTATCCAGGTGCTGGTTTCTTTAATTAGTGCCTTGTCTGCATGCTCTGACAATGCTTGCACTTACCGGATTCTCCTTTCCCCTGCAGGGGTATGGATCAGCACCTGGATAAGAAGCTTTCCTACAGATATTTGACCCGCAAAGATTGAACACTACAAAATACTCCAAAAAGAACTTGTTTTTTTCATAAACGGAATTTTTCCTATCCAACCAATACTGGTCACAGCACAAGAGTCACTATTTATGATGGATATTTTGCACAATGTTGTATGGATTTATATGATTTAACACTGGTCACTTTAGTGATGCTGCACTATGCACTTTTGTTGAATAATTGAAGCACCTTATGTTGCAATTGTACCTTTAACAGTAAGGACTTGGCACCAGTCACATATTTATTCATTTTTGGCACACACACTTTAGGAATTATAAAGTCATTTTAAAGAGAGGTGTTTTTTTTTTTTTTTTTTTGTCTCCATAAGGGCAGCGCCATACTATTCCTGTTTTCCTTTTTTTTTTTTTTTTTTAACACTTTCCACCTAGATGATATTACATCTATATCCACAACTACTTTATTACTTAACTTAAAGGGCACAATGCACCTTTGTTGAACAATTGGAGCACCAGTTGTTGTATTTTCATTTTGAATAGAAATATTCACCACCAGTCAGTTTTATTAAATTTTTGAACATGTACAGGTTTTAGAAGCAATTCTATAAGGATACTAGGCAATACATTCACTACAAAGAAAAAAAAAAAAAAAAAAAAATTTTGTCTCCATAAGGGCAGCGCCATACTACTCCTGCTTTTTTACCATTTTTTAATACTTTCCACTTAGGTGGTATTGTATGTGTAGAGGCAGCAGCCATATCCATAACTAAAACATTCAATTCATTGCGCGGATTTACCCCATACACCTACCATTGGGATGGTGTATATATGTGAATATTTACAGTCCAACACTGTGCATTAGGATGATCTCAGGTAGCTCCCCGACAATTTGGATGTAAACAGTCTTCATATAGGGTAATTGAGAACTGATGAGAAAAACTTTGCATACGGATGAATTCTTGATATAAGGACTATCACTCAGAAAGTAGACGTAAATTGCCCTTACCAGACAGGATGGACTCACAGGCCCTTGGCGGTGAGTCAAGCAAGCTTTTGCCATCAGGCGGTATGATGCAGCGGACTGTATGGTGATCCTGGATAGGTCTCATCGGATGTCGCCGGATGACGTACCCCTGTAGTGGCTAGGCAGGAATCAGATGTCTTCAAATCTCCGCCACGGTCATCAGTTGGAAGGATAATTTCCTCAGCGACCGTCCATATATATTGGCAAAGTAAGAAAGAAAAAACTTCCACATGGTGTAAATCCTTTTAAAAATGTTATAGCATTTATTGTACTCAGAGGAGATCGTAATAAAAACGAAAAATGTACAAATATGGGCGGTAAAAACTTGGCTCACAAAAGTATAAAAGTATAAGAAAAGGTATAAAATTGGCGCAGTAGATGATGGTGGGGTAAAAACACAGTAACTCAACGCGTTTCGTCTTCAAAGACTTCTGCTGGGGTATGAATCTGCCCCCCATCCACTGCGCTTTATATATTACGAACGGCAATCAAAAAATATCTAATTGACTGTGATATTTGGCGTGACTTCCGGGTCTGGCGGCATCACCGCTGACCAGCGATCACGTGGTGGTCATGTGGGTTTTTTACGGCCAATCCTGTCCCCTCTTGGCTGGTCAAAGCCAAGACTCACTTCTGTCCTCCAATCAACTAACGTCAAACAGAAAGAACGTCTTTCCTATTCACGTAATGGTCTCGTATCGGTCATGTGATTTATTCCATACGGAATGACGTAGGGCCGCTCGAGGCTTGCGTATCACAGGAGGGAGGAAGTGGCGGCTTGCCAGCCCGCGACCTGGAACGCAAAACACTGCGGCGGTCGGGGGAGGAAGAGTCTGATTTTTGGATCAAAATCTGTATAGCCCGGTCCAGATAGGAGAAGTCAAATCGCCAGAAGTAACACCCAAATTAAACAGACATATGACAAAGACTGTTCCTAATTAGGGTACCCACAAACCGGTGTATGTACATAGGTTTTATATATAGCCCCCATGCATGACACCATGGAGATAGTGGGAAACCTATGAAGGAATTCAAAATGCTGAGCATAAAAAATCATGGGCATGAAAAATAATGCTGGACATAAAGAATTAAACAAAACAGCAGGTTTGTACACCTAACCACAGTAATGTTCAGTATGTATACATATGGAGGAAACTGAACCCAAGAATGCATACATGGGTGATAATGAATTTAACCCAAAAAAATGAATAAATAAAAGAGGGATAAGAACTGGGAAAATAAAATAACTGCAAAATGAAAAAAGAAAAAGGAAGAGGGAGGTCAGAGATATGTAAATGACTGTATCTTTGCTAAAGTCAGAGATATGTAGATATCTGTATCTCAGCTGGAGTCAACCCCTCATGCAACCGTAAAGGTAATAATAGTACTAATATTATGGTAAGAAGTGACTAAGTATAATGGTAGTGAGGGGGGAGGGAAGGAACGAGAGAATCAGAGTAGGTAGATAGCCATACAAATAGCATTGAGCAATATAACTTGGTTATAGTGACTGGTGTCTATAGGGGTATCCAGGACCATCAAATGTGGGCGTAAAAGTTACATTAAAAAATTACATAGGAATTTTCATGAACAATTAGAGAATTGTCATTTCAAAA